>NC_142616.1:53339469-53642500 GCF_059453375.1 Lepisosteus platostomus
ATCAACACCAGCTGTATTCCTGTAAGATTTTCTTCCCCTCCTCTTCCCCATTGGTGTGACTGTGAAAACACTTTGCAAAGACTATCATCCTCAAACAGCTTGGTTTACAGCGACACCTGTAAGTACTGAAAAGCTGACAGATGTCTTCCTTAACATTGTTGGTTAATACGGTCCTGTTATTAACTCATTCCAAAAAGATGCAAAAAGAAAACTGTGTTCACATAACTCTGTAGACATTATGCCAAACATTTGGCCATCATTTAGCTATATCAAATACACTTTTTCATGTTAACTTCAGGCTTCTATGAAATCAAAACCCACTCAAATGTCTAAAAAAGGATGTTTCAACTTTTCAGACTCACAAAGAATTTCTGCCAGGCAAATGCAATTTGTCCTTAGTTTTAAATTGAACTGATTTCTGAAACTATCCTGAAAAGCTGCTTTGCAGTAGCACGGTGGTATTGTATAATGGTTAGTGTTTCTGCATGCCAGTTCTACTGTCCTGGGTTTGATTTCAGATTGGACTGCCTCTTGTGTGGAGACTGTTATGTTCTCTGTGTACCCCTGTAGTTTTCTTTGGGTTCTCCAGTTTCCTCCCTGGAAAGCTTACTAGGTTTTTTCTCAATTCTAAATCATCCATGATCCATGTGTGTGTTCACTTCAATGGTCTTGCACCACATTTAGAGTGTAGTCTCACTTGCTTCTGGAACAGGCTCCAGGTAGTTGAGACCCTTATCAGGAGTAAGCAGATTTCTGATAATAGATATATAGAAGCTACTTTGCAGGACTGAGATATAAAAGATACTGTATGAGTCCTGATTTTCTGTAGGGATGGAGAGGCTTGAACATTTTCAACACCACACCATCCTATTGCTTTGTAATGTGCAGGACAAATAGATTAACAACTTTTGAACATATTGATAATACAAATGGTGAAAATTAATCATGTTACCCTTTTTTTCTTGTTTTTATTTCAGTCAAAGTATTTTTACTTTTCAAAAATAAAGTCTGTAACTATGACATTTTACTGATGTGACATTTTTCATCCTTGTGGTATTTCTAATCTTTACTTCTGATACAGCCTCACAGATTACACATTGAACTTTTAAAAGGTTACCGAGTTTCCCAAGAGCTTGTGTACTGTCAATAGTTGAGAAGAAAACAGCATCATAAACACCTCACCTAAAAATATTTCTTTATTAACAGCAGAAATGTTCGGTATATATATAGTATAATTTCACCATTAGTGTTCTTCTATAGAATCTTCTTTGTAGTTTTTACATTATGAAAGGGGAAGTTGCCTTAAGGAACACTGAATTACCTCTAGAACTGTCAGGTTAACAGTATGAATACCATATCAGACCACGGTGTGCTTATTCCACTATATCAAAGACCTACTAATCCCCCTATCTATGTATAAAACTTCCAATAAAGGCATTGAAATGATCATGAAACAAGCTGACATTGAATTGTGTGCTTAATGTAGTAAAACACTTCATAACATTGCTTAGATTGCAATCTGGTGAGCCAGAAAAATGCAAAAATATGACTGGTGCTAACCATCAATGGGGTTACAATGCTGTTCAGACACATGGAAATCAAAAATGGAATGCTCCAGTAATTACTCCTTTGCCTTATATGGTGTGCAAATATAAAGTGTGGTTTTACAGGTCTATCAGAACCAACATTGATATCCACTGGTTATATTACAGGTTGGTGTCTGAATGCATCTCTTTTTGTTTCTTGGGTGGGAATGATTTTAAACATAATAAATACAGTATGCTATTAAAAGCTAAAAGCTTACTTTGAATCATAATCTTCTTGTTTTATACCAAAACATTTAATACTTAAAGGAGGATATTACTTTCCTAGTAACTCTTGTAAGCTTACTTTATACCATACTTGATTGAACCAGGGGTATTTTTGGTTTCTCCTTGATAGGGAAAGCAATTAAGTGATTATTTATGTCTAAATCCCCTTTCTGTATGACTGTCAGCAAGACTTGTCAAAATGTGTTCTGAGCACAAACTTCAAAAGGCTGAAAAAATGTCAAGCTGGTATTTGTTTTTGTTTTTTTAAATGTTCAGTGAAGTTCTTAGCTCCACATGGTCAAGCACCACATTCAGTATGAATAGAAAATGAAGAACAGTAAGGTACAGGGTACATGTTTTTGACTTTATACATGATGCTCTGGGTTTCCCTGTTATGTGACAATAAACTTTCAATTTTTCAATTTTTTTGGTGAATTATATTGTATGTAAGGGTGTCTTCAGCATAGTAATCATTTTGTGTAGTCTTTATTTTACTACTGCTCTTGAATGGAACGCATGTTTTCTTCCATTTTTTCAGTAATGCTCATGCAAGCTAATTAAACTGTCAAAGTGTAACATCGAGTTGATTAAAGGTTGCTTTCATTTCACTCAGGCTCCAATTTGAGTTCAGTCCATTGGTGTGTCAAAAACACTTTCTATAGAGCACACAATGAATGCAGAGCAGGAAAATAATACTTCATAAAAGATCTTTAAATCAAGCAACGAATGGTAAAGCTAAATGGTAAAGAATTATGAATACTGAAAGGATAAGGTTTTCTGAATATTTAGATGTCGTGACCTCCCACATTAGGGTGTCTGAAGCCCAGAGTTGTTATTTAAAAGAAGAGTGCTTGGTAATAAAAAACATTCAATTCCTACACACTGAAAAATGTATCATAAAAAAAGCATATCATAAGAAATCAGATTTCAGAGAAATGTATTTACCAGAATCTCATACAATCCTAACATTGGTGCTCTTTACATTTCACACAACATGCTATCTTCAATTTAACCCACAGGCTAATTCTTCTGACAATGCTAAGCAAACATTCCTAGAAAACTATGAATTTAACTTATTCCTGCTATACCTGCGTTTCAATTAATACGACATAAAAGCTTCACATCATAATATACATACAATATAATCATATAGTAAACATGGTATATTGATTTAATATTAACCCATACAGTAAATAAAAAATAATGTATACAGTATATATACTGTACATATTAATCCATTTTTAACTACTGGGAAGTAGTCAATTCCTACAAGCAAATCATGGGATATTTGTTAATTCTGTTGTACACATTTATATTAGAATATTAGAATATTATTATATCATATTAGAATAATGTACAAACCTCTCATTTTTTAAATAAAAAATATTTTGTATTCAACCTAGTTTTTTTAACCCAGATTACAAGTCACTGTAAGCACTGGGACACATTTGCTATAAATAAATTTAAGAGCATAAAAGTCAGCACTTGGTTGCATATCCCTTTGAGGAAATAATTGCATTAAAACTGTGAATCACTGAGCTCATCAAACTGTTTGCGAAATCATTTATCACTTTTCCTGCAGCCACTTAGAGTTCTTGCCTGTTCTTGGTGTGCTCAGTTTTTTCTTCAGAATGCCAAAAACATCTGTGACAAAGGGCTTTGCTGTTGCCCTTGTTGCACAGCCTATAAGGCACAGAATTGTTTATTTCAATAGTATATTTCTTATAAAATTTGCGTGGCTGTATTTTGTGAGTTTAATGTGTTACCTGTTGTGGATCCATAAAATTGTTGTGTTCTGTTTGTTCAGCCATCTCGGGTCACATTTCAGAATCTGATGCCTAAATAGGGTTCACCTGATTATCACACAATCCTGCATGAATAATACATATTTTAAGCTCTATGTAATAATATGGATATGGATTGTTTCATGTATTGTGTTATTATTTTTATGATTAACTATTTGTTTTGGAACATTCCAGGCCATGTAAAAGGGATGTGTTTTATAACCCAATCTTGTTTTTGTGATGTGGCTTTTGTTTTCTTTTACTCTCTGCATTGTTTATCTGAGAAGACACCCTGAGCTTGCTGGTGGTCCTGGTCCCACAACTTTAATCTACTTTTTGTTTGTCCGGGGACCTTGACTATTGAGTTTTTGTAGCAGGAAAGGTCATAATGCAGATGATTTTTAAAGAAGGTAACAACTGTTTCCCTTATTTCATCCTAGGGGAAGAACAGTGAGCCAGTCTGCCTGGTAAAACTTAATGGGAGACCACAGCACGCACTAGTTTATATGGGCAGGAGTTTCAATTTAGTCAATCAGATTTGGTAGCTAATGACTGGTTTAAACATGGAGTTTAGCATCCACTGTATTCATGGTGATGAAAAGAGGTAGACCGGTGCTGGGGTCTTGTTAACAGTATGAAACCAGCAATATGTGATGACTATTGGAGCAGTACCACATTTATCGTTTCTTGTGGTGCTAGGAGCTGATCTTCCTGGCCAAAAAAAGAGTATTGCAGCTTGGGTAGAATGTGCTGTTGCTTCTCCCTATATTGTAGAATCGGTGACAGGGACAATATTAGGCTCTTAGGAAGACGAGGCCAGTGAATTATGGACTGCACCTGCCAGGATGGAAAAAAGTACAAACAAATATCTCACATTAACCTCCTTAAGCCCTTGGAAAAGCCTGCTCTGACTCATTGTGTGAGGAGGAACCTGAGGAAGCCTTTCCATGAAGCTTCAGCCCTCCAGTGTCTGTTATGAATCATTTAAAAGGTCCTCAGAAACATGAATTGACCAACTCTACTATTGAAAAAGAGTGATTAGCCTTTAAATGTGCATTGAAGGGCATCCATTATTAGCTGATGGAGAGAACATTTATCCTTGGAATAGATCATTGGATTTAACAATGGTTAAAATATATGAAAGACACAAACCATCATTTGACACATTAGTGTTATTAACTATGGCACAGACATCCATTCTAGACATCCAATTTTAAATTCTAATCTACCCAAAGATTTACAGAACAACAGGTTTGGGCAAAAATAGTAAAGGCATTGATTACTGGACTTACAGATTTTAATGGGATTGGTGAAAACGAAAGAACTGGAAATGATTACTTCTGAGTTGACTGTGAACCTAATTATTGTAAGCATCTTTTTTATTGTTTTTATTATCTTGTATTCCTTTACATACATTTAATTTGATTAGTCATTTACTGTATATGTCAAGGTAGATTTATTTTGTCCTATTTACAATACTTACATATTTATCTTCACCTCTTTATTGCATTGATTATTTTGCACATCACTTGTATAAATAAATCAAATATAAAATAGCCTAATGCACAAAAGCTTTTGAACAAATGAGAAACAGTGATGAAGGTCAACCTAAAAAGACTTCACACCGCCTTCCTGGGTTTCTGCAAAGAAATATATAGAATGACCTGGCTATTGAATAATATATAGAATATTTACAAACAATAGCAGGCCATTTGACCCAGTTAAATCATTTAATTTTTATTAGGTAATTGATCCATTGTCCAGACCTTTCTTGAAATACTGTAAGTCATGGTATCTGCTTCACCATCATGGTTGAGTTGCCTGGTTCAGTTTCCCACAACTTTGTGTCAAAATGCTTCCTATTGGTAATTTTATTTTTCTTTAAAAATAAGCTTTTCAAAAGTATAACAAAGAATATATGTACTGTATATAGCTTTTGTCTGTACTCCTGTTAATGAAGTAACAAAGGAGAAAGGAGACACACTCACATAAAAAATATATAATAGCTACTCCTCCAGGTTTCAATATTTAAGTTGTTAAGCTAACATCATTATGGAAGTAAACATATTGTAAGCAGGGGGTCCATGTTTTATCAAAAAGATGTGGCCTGCCTCTTACTTTATCTTCTCAACATGAGTTATCTTTAGTTTATCTTCTCATTGGGCATAGAGGCATTTAATTCATGTATCCAAAGAGATACTGTAGGTGGATCATCCTGATTTAATTTAAATCTTATATATCTTTTGGCACCAGTCATATCTATATTTTAAAAGTATCAAGCCTAGAAGCAGACAGATTACATTCTGTAGTGTATCCCAGACTTCTGCATACCATTTAAGTAAATGGATTGATTTATTCCTAAAGTGCTTAATGTGGAAAACTTACAAACCACTTAACATGGCTGCAGGCCTACATGAAGCTAAAAATGCAAAGCAGTCAGTTGGAAAACTTTACAAATGCCTTAGATAACACTTCCTCCATATTAATTGGGGGGAGGGGGGTAGTAACATACGGTATATGATATCATGTAAATAAATGTAAGATTTTTTTCTTATAGTTCTTATTAAAATACCAAAAGGTAAAAAACAGTAGTATCATTATGTCTTAATTTTCCATTGTTTTTACTATAAATGTTAATGGGCATACTGTAACATGCAACAAATCCAGAGAACATTAAATATAAGAATACTTTTGAAAAGGTATTATGAAAAAATGTCATATAACCCTAAAACTAAAGATCATTTTCAGCACCAAGAACAGCTGTGCAGACTTTTAAGATTTCTTTCCTGACCAGGTGGAAAACAGATATCACTACAGAGCCATCTGAGCAAGCTTGCATCTTTCACAGTAAAGAAGACAGATGTTGATAAAGTAAAATGTGCAGTGTTAGAAGAGAGAAGAGTCCCCAGAGTGAGGACTCAACAAGGCTTCTTCGAAATACTGAAAAGAAAGTTTTGTTGCTGGTATGTTTATAGTAGCATTTTTACAGGTAAAAAACTGCTCTAGTGAATGGGGTTCAATCCCCAGCCCATACTAACTTCCCTTCAAACATAATACTGGTGTTGCCCTTGGGATGGAGTGTTTCCTGTTCAGCCATGTGTGTGTTGGACTGCGGAGACTTGCTGCTATTGAGAAGGGAGTAGTGTTACTCACATGCCCTTTGGTAATGTTCCAAAGATACACACAGCAGCTGATCTCTGCCTCATCAGGCAGTCAGGGCCTTTCGGCAATGCACTAACAAGCTTCCTAGTTGTTCTAACAATCTATATTCATTCCCTGGCCCAAAATCCCCCACCCCCAGAAAGAATATGCAATTTAATTGAAGACGTATGGACAAACAATGAGAAGAATTTCACCAAAAACAACGATACATTCTTATATGGTTTGAAAGAAAAACCATTAGGCACAGAGTTGCTGTGCTACAGTTTCTATATGAAGACTACTGTATTTCCCCCTGTATATCTAGAAATCACGTGTGTATTTTTAATGTTGTTAGATGACTGTGCTTTTTTTTCAAAATTTTAAATGTATTGTTCTTTCAGCTCTACAGAATATGCCTTATTTCCTTAGGGTGTCTTTTAAAACTCTCTAGTTCATTAGGCAGGATATTTCCAATATGCTATGGATAATGATTGTTCATACATTTTATTGCTTACTTCACAAGTCCAGTTCAGGGATATTTTAAATTTGAACATCCCAAATTGTCCCTTCTTAAATAAGGTACTCTATTACAGAGTAATAAAAATAATAATTTATATTAATAATTTACATAATAATAAAATAATCATAATTTACATACTCCTTTAGAGGCTAATTCAGTCTCTTGGTGACAATAAGTCAAAAATGCATATAATGTAAATCTAATCCTCACAAAACATTTTTTAATTTTAGATTACTTTTCAATGAACTGGAAAATATTTTTGCTAGCTTTTTTCAACCCTATTTCCTTTAACTTGTGAATTTTCTTGAATATTATTTTGAAAACATACAGTATGTACTGTTTAACAAAAAAAAACTAACCTGAGTTATTTTGAGTTTCAGCACTTCTAACATAAATGAACAGGACAAATTCTGAAATGCCATCAGCTTATCAAGCTTGGAAAACATAATGTCAATGTGTACATCAATACATGTTTTTTTTAACTGACTTTCTATTGTGTTAAACATTATGATATTAAAATATGCTTATAAAGATTCAGAGAGATCACAAGCTTGTGAGAAGCTGTGTGTGACAATGTATACTGTAGATATCTAAGTTGATTCAGAAACTGACATCATACGTACAGTACCTGTGAAATATACAAAACCAAGTGCAAATACTTTACTAATTTCTTAAATCAAGAATAAATGATTTTTGCAGTTTTCATTTTGTTTTCCTTTTAATTTGAAAACATTTTTTTCTTATACTTTTTTTTTCTGCAGTTGTTCACAAACCCAAAAGCATTTTAGTGAAGATTATATTATGTCTTCTTGAAATGACTGCCTCTAAAAGTCAATAATCTTGTTACATTCTGCTGCTTTTTGTTCTGGGACTCTGCAACAAATGATACAGGTTCGGCAACAGTGGGTGAAAGACGGAAAAGGACCTAAGAAAAGATTTAGTGAGCAAGAAGAAAGCAAAAGTACTGTACAAATAAACAAAAAACCTTTGTGCAGTGGCCATCCCAAGCTAACAGCTTAGTGTCAAGCCCGGGGTGACTATTTGGTATTCTTCCTATTGCTTTCTTAAGGAATCTAGAGCTGCTTTGGAGATATTTTCTGTCTTTTCAAGTTCATTTTGTCTTCTTTCATGAGGCAACTGACAATGCATGATCTAAACCTCTTTTATAGAGCCAGGGGATGATGTATAGAAAACCCTAACGCTATTGATTACCAGAGACACCAGCTTCAACAACCCTTTGGAAGACGTTTATTATCCACTTAGATGTCATGTATTATAATTATATTTAGAATCTTCACAGATGTTAAAATGCTCTGACAGATTGTACTGTTCTAAGAAAAAAATAATGGGTGTGGCTTTTTGCAAGGTCCAGTTATTGTAACCATAGT
The DNA here is from genome assembly GCF_059453375.1 of Lepisosteus platostomus. Taxonomy (NCBI): domain Eukaryota; kingdom Metazoa; phylum Chordata; class Actinopteri; order Semionotiformes; family Lepisosteidae; genus Lepisosteus; species Lepisosteus platostomus. Next base: position 53,348,114 of record NC_142616.1, read on the forward strand.
AACCTCTACATTTAGACAAGATGTTAAAAGCAATAAGAAGATCCTGATAGTGTATAGTTACTGGAATTGTAATGATCTCAATGTAATCAGCATACGTGTATGCCAATGCTGAGGACATGCAGCTGGCAGCATTTTAGGAATTTATGAATCCTACATAGGATTACATTCCAAATTCAAAAACATTTTTTCCTCTTGAGAAAAGATGGTTGTCAATTTGTATTTCCAAGGAATTCACTTTAGGTTATTCAAATGTAATACTGGTTTAAATTAATAGGAAATCTTTTTCAGACATGTCAAGTTTAATCTTCTCACTGTGTATTAGAGTGAATTATGTGCCCCTGCCATTACATCTCAAACGAGCTCTCTCCTCACACAAAGGGAGCTCAATAAACTCACCAACTCTAGAGGCTGTAACTATCATTTTTGATAGTATACCGTGCTTTACACTTTTTTATACATTTAAGCATTAATACTTGTCAGGGTCTGACACTGGCCTATTTATTTAAAGCTAATAAATATTTAATCTGCAAACATGTTGAAGAAGATCACACTAGCACTTGCATAGGACTGGAGCAGAATATGTAATGCCTTAATAAATATTTCATTTTCCCATTCCACTAGCCCCCCTGTTGACTTGACGTGTGCCTCATGCAGTTTTTTGCAAGAATTAAACATGCTTTGCTTGCAATATTAAATCTTTAAAAAGGCATAACATACTGTGCGAAACTGCTAAAATGTATGCAGCTTCCAACTCACCTTTTTTCACCTGCTTTTATTGAAGCAATAATGGGTGCTCAAGGTTATAACAGGAAGCATATTAAAATGTCCATTCAGACTTAGAATCCTGTAATCATTAGATTATCACATTTTCGTTAGTGAGGCAAAAGAAATCAAGACTAAAAATCTGTGCTTTCATTGTGAACACAACACACATGTACACCTTTTACTTCAAATCAACTGCATCTTCTTCTCTCTTTCTACTAAACGTGAAATTTCCAACACCAAGAGCAAAACCAAAATTGAACTTGATTTGCCCTGATGGCATGGTTCCACAAGGAGTTGACTAAGACTACTAGATTAGAAATTGCTTTTTTTCAAAAAGCAAGGACAACTGCCAGATGCAATTCAGAAATCTTTGCATTTATTCAATCAATCACTTAGATCTTTGAATTATTCTTAATGGAGAACTTTGATCTTGTTAGTAGAATAAATTAACAATACCAAACATACTTGCATCCACAGCATCATTGGAAATTCAGAAAACCATTTATAAATCCCTCAAGATAACACTTAATTTCGGTAACAAATGTGTGGACATTTGTGTACCAGACTGAGAGACTGCGGTCAACATGACCATAGTTATGTTACTGTATGTTTACTGTAAATAAACGTCTGATCAAAGCAAAGCAGATTTTATTAAAATGCCATTGTTCACAAACAAATTAATGCACATACTCTTAACACTCATTTAAAAAAAATGTTTCACATAATAACTAATTATTGGATGAACAGACATTATTCATGGACTTACAATAATGTACCTTCAAGTAATAGCTTAAGAATATTTTCATCTTGTATAAGAATGTATTAAATTAAAAATGTACATCTTTTTAAAGTCATTTCAAAGTGTAGAAATGGATTACACTGAATCGCTTGGTATTGACTATTCATAATGTGAAATTAGAGCTTTCTTAGAGACATCATGCAGAACTACAGAAACATTTAGACATACTGATGGCTACTTCAAGACATAACAATAAAGCTATTACATTTCCTTTAAAAGATTAAATTTGACAAGGGCTTAATGAAACCTATTGTAGACTTTATAATCAGCAAAACGTATTGAATGAAGAATCATGAGAGTTTAACCCATCAGAATTTGTTTCCCACTTCTAGCTGCTGTTGAGTTGTGCAATGCACTTAAAGCAGCTAAGCCCAAGCATCTTTAAAATGATATTAGTTTGATTCATACAGAAATAGGTACATTGTCTGTTTTTCCTACCTCTTTGTAAATGTCAACATTCAAAACTTGTGCTGTCATGTGAATAATAGGAAAGGTATTTTTACATTTGTATTTTTTGGAAAAATCTGAGAATTCGTTTTCAACAAAAATATAATTTATTGGGGGTTATTTTTTTTTTATAATGTGCTGGGGCAGAAAACAAAAGTAATTTCTGTAATTATCATTTGAGAGGACTTATTTGAGCAAGGCATTGAAATGCAGTGTACCTCACACAAAACACATTTTTATCAAAATCAGTCCTTATTTAATGCTCCAAAATGCATTTCACGTTTCACACCTTCTGAATTAACTTGTAATGCATATGGAGCCACTGTATCATTATCAGGCACTTACACATCCAAATCCTTACTGTGTTTTTTAATCAGATTGATGGATTGATATTCACGTTACATTATATTCCTCACAGTATCCTAGCCAGTCAGAACTTAGATGCTGTTTCACTGTGATAAAAAGAGGGATGAATCAATATGGTACTTGCAATTGATCAGGTTAAAACAGCACAGTGATTTCCCATGTATGTAAATATACTGTTGGTGAATGAAACGTTTGTTAAAACAAAAGTACATTCCCAGAATCAGAAATAAAACTAAGTGCCAGTACATTTGTTGTAGTCTGATGCATCTGAATTGAAAATCAGTCACTAGGAAGAACAATTAACATCCTTCATGTCCAGCTCAGTAAAAAAAGCTTTATTATTTTTCTTCTGTAAATAGAGTAGGTTTACTTAACATCGATGACTTTTATAATAAGTAAAATCTTCTTGCACTTACTTTTACTATAGCTTGACATATTTTCAAGAAACAATGATACAAGGAAAAGTCCTGCATATTATAAGCAACTTTAAAGAAAGATTCTTCTTTTAGCATGGTTCTAATTGGGCCAAATTCCCTTTCACACATTAAACTTTTCTTAAATTATTCAAAACTGTTAAATAATTTTATAATAAAGGGTATAACACCTACCAGCAGCTATTAGTTTCCACATATCAAAACAGACTATACCTGAATGCAAAAACTTTAAGAATCATGAGTATTTCAATTTCTAACTGCTGCAGTTTTCCCTATATGAGGAAACTCATCAATAAAGCAATTGTTTGAACTCCCACAAGATTCTGCTTGCGCTTGTAAAATTTATGAGCAGTAGTACAAACAGACACAGGATGGATCGAAAAAAGTCCCCAAGGCAGCAGGAAGAAAGTCGTTAGCAATAGCAATGCAATCAATCATGTCTCACATATGCATGTGAACTCTGAAGTATACAATAGTATGTAATAATGCATTTCCACGTTTCCATTTGTGTACGGATTAGCTGATTACCTATCATATGGTATGCTTATGTTAAGACTTAAACTATTAAGTCTAGAACAAGACATCAATCCATAATCCATGCAAAAGCCACCTCCAAATTATAATACAGTTTCTCAAGCTTTAGCATTTTCTTTTTTAAGAATGCAATTTCATGTAATTCTAACATGGGAAAAAGATACAGCTAAACTATCTTTGTTTGGGATAATGTTATGAAAGTTGGGATGGCACAAAATGATCCCAATAATAAGACTATGTTGTGTCCTGCTGAGCTTTAGGTTGATTCCTTTTAGATTTTAGGTATATTCCTTTTCAATAACAGTTAAAGATTCATTCCAGCTGAAAGGTAAGGAAAAGAAACACATTGTTTTGGCTGTTGAGTCTTCTTCATGTTCTTCACACCTTAAGAAGGCTCTGCAACTGAAACGTTGCATTTCTTTTCTTTACCTTTCTTTAAGTTCATTTATTGAATGAACTTTTACCTACATGTTTGCAACCTACACATGCCGACACAGCTATCTTCTTAAATGGTTCCTTTTAAGCCAGTGGTTCTCAAACTTTTTAGACCAAGTACCACCCCTGATCAAACCAGAGCATCCAAGTACCACCTACAAGTCATCTTCTTAACTTAACTTCTGTTCGCAACCTACAGTACTGTATGTTGTTGTTCAGTTTTCGTCCTGTACGTGTATGATTATGTCATGAGAGAGAGAAATCGGGTGTCAGTATTAGTGTCTTTACTCAGTCTGTCCAGTGCAGAAGCATTCCCTCGAAAAGGCTCCCTATTTTGTTTCTCGTTTTCCTACCCTCAAACACAGTGTCAAAGCGAAAGTGTAAATTCACAGCAGAACTAAAAAAATAAATGTCCATGTTCTCGAAGTGGCAGAGAAGACTGGGAACCTGAAACGGACATTTTGTGTGTAAGCCTGGTACTTTTGTCTCTGTGGCAAATAAAGGTGTACTTGACTTGCAAGCTTGTGTTGACTCAAACACAAAAAGGAGTTCGAGGAAAGAGTTCGTCAACCAAATTATCAGATTCTTTTGTAAAATCTGGCAGCAAAACAGAGGATACTGTTATTGCAGCAGAGGGGACTTATGCATTTCACACAATTAAACATAATCACAAGTTACTTTATTGTAACTATTTATAGTTATGAACATAAAACATGGGATTTTTTCAGAACCCTCTCCATCCCGACCCCCTTCCCAGATAAGGCAATAGGAAAGTTTCTCAGGGTGTCCTCTTTTTTTGATGTTCAAATATACAGTAGTTACCCTAGTGGCCGATGTAAAATCCTCCTTGTTCTCAATGGGTGTGCGTGATCTATCGGAGCTGGCGCCAGTACTCTTGGCATCTATTCCTTTCAGGCATGACATAATACTTGATTTTTGTAAGGTATTCATTTTCGATCATTTGTTCTGTTGGCAAACGTGGCGCTAAGCTGTGTCTGAAAGCTCGAGGGGAGTATGAACATTCAAGTATTAGTGCGCGCTGTATCAATGTAGCTAAGTACATAGGCTGCGTATATGACATTAATTTTATTAAAATAGAGAATATGAAAACCCATCTCCACCTTTCTGAAACCGATTAAGTAAATTACAGATGACACATTTACATAATTTTTAATTATTCAATTTTTAATTCCCAATTTTTCAGTGTGGTACCACAGTTTGAGAATAACTGTTTTAAGCCATACAATTAAAGAAGAAGGAATTGGAAGTTTAAAGCTGAGAAGGGGATGCACGTCTTTACCCAAAATGGTTGCGGGAATGGGACAGGCTACCCGTCCATGCTTTTGAACTTGATATCGTGGCATCCTGGCAACCCTGGCTGGATGGTTTGAGTCAGTTAGCAGCCATATTTGTAATCATGTATATTTTCTAAACTTCTATACTACTTTTAAACTGAATGCAGACCTGCCTCAGCATATACTGTAGGCTTCAAGGGAATAAAAAGAGGTTAATTTCATACTAACAATGAAATAAAAAAAACATTGGTTCACAGGCATTCAGCCAACAGAAAAAAAAAGAAAAGAAAAAAACACACAATGTTTCAGCATGGAATTAACCTAAAAATGAACTATGACTGCTTTGATTTTGATTTGATTCAGGAATCAATGACAGTGACTGGTTTTATTTAGGATCACCTCGGAAGTACAGATGTTTTTTTTCAGAATTCTCCAGCCAGGCTTACACTGGGTCAGGGAAATACTGGCAGAACTACAGTACATGTCCTCAATGATCAAACAACAGTGTGAAAGAATGTCAGGGAGGTAATAGGTTGTTATACAGTGTTAGGATATTGAAGCACTGAAAACAATTAAGTATTGTGAATAGACTATTATCAAAGCTGGTCTCTATCTGCTCTGCAATTATTTTATACTTTGTCAGTTCATTTAGCTATTTGGCTGTGGAAGCTTAAGTATGCTCTTAATACTTAATTAAACTTAGTGATGTGGTTTAAGAGAAAACAAATCTCTAAAATGAAAATAATTTACTATTTAAGGATTTACCACTGAAATAACAAAAACAATGCAGATGACTTCATAAGACCAAGAAACATCAGATCAAAAGAGTGCCAGTAGAACAGAAAAGAAAACTTGAAAAAAGCTAAATGTAGACCAAGAGATTTCTCACTTCCTCTCCTTAACAGTAATTTTAAATTTATACTTACAGTTTTTGTGAAAACAGGTATTTAATAAAATATTTCCACATTTCCTCTGATGTGTTGCATATGTTGTGTGAACCACTAGGACATTTGCAGGTTTTATCAGTTTGTCAACTAGGAATGATGATAACTGTATTTTCTTTCTTAGGCTACCTACAGAGTTAATTCTATTTGCTTCAAAATTATAAAGCAATTATGTATTAATAATTTTATGTAGCTTCGAGGTACGGTAGATAACTTTGTGCCAGCTTACTCTAACACCATTACTATCTTGCAATCTGTGCAGCCACAGCTTTCCCTGTCTGAGACCTACTGTATTTTGTATTGTCTTGGATTGTAAACCTCATGGACAGCCTGTAGCATTCCCGCACATTAGGTACAGTACATACCTGTGTAGGAATATGTGTGTGCATATATATAAAATGGATTTAATGCTCTTTCCTGAACCCACAGTGATACCACATATCAGGGTGGAAAGTAGCAAAGTGCATCCGAGAAGATACATTACATAAGCACATACTGTATGTTACAACAAATACAGTAATGCAATAAATGCTCTAACATTTCATAGCTATCCATGGTAACTCCTGTCTTTTCTGTTACCGTTGCCAAAGGATTATTTGCATTGTGTCAACAAGAGACTGGTCAGAATAGTAGACCAATAGGAGGTACTGTAGAAGTCCACACGTATACATTTTCCTTTATCTACAGCGACTTATTAGTTCAAGAGATCAAACTATTCTGTTTATACTGTATAATGTTGTGTTATTATGTCTTGTTTTTAGATATCTTCATCCTTTGTAGTGACTGGACCTGTCAGTTAAAAAGGTATCAAAAAACAAGTTATCAGTATAAAACAACATCACTGTAAAGACAAGAATCCATTGAATACCTCTAACCAGTATGAAACCCAATTGTAGTTACTAAATGTTTAGACAGTTTATTTGAGAAGATACTGAAGTCCATTGGCTTTATTTGGTCCATATATGTTGTGTATGCTTCTGTAAAAAAAAAAAAAAAAAATTGCACTTTTTTCTTGCTCCTTTTCTGCAGATGAGTTCCTTATAAAGATGGTATTTTCAATGTTATGAAACAAATTAAAATGGAGAAACAATACAAACAATACATATTTCAGTAGAAGCAACTGCAATAATCCTAAGAAGAAAAGGAGTCTGAAGGGATTTGTGGTTTCCATCTGTAAACTGTTTCCGAATGAAGTCATATGTTAGTTATTGATGAATAAAAACATAAGAATGTAGCTCACAATACCTTTATTACTGTATTTAAATTCATTGAAATGCTTTTTAAATTTCCCTTTGGTTTCCATGTGTTATTTTGGCTGTAGCTTTGTATAGCAAAATAAATCAAAGTGAATGACAGAGAAATCCAGAATTGTTTTGGAAATGTGGGAAGAGGAATATGCTGAATGCCAAATGTTATTTGTAGCAAATTAGCAATTTAAACCTGATTATATTTAAGCACAAACGTTGCATAAGCATTTAAATGCCTTAGCAGTGAAATAAACAATTACACATAAATTGAGATAGTTTTCTCTTCCAGCAGATATTCAGCATTAATAAAGAGCATGACACACCATGCCTTGTACAAGACAAGATTTATTGTAATGCAAAAATCCAATGTGCTGCAGGACATAAATTAATAGTGCTCAAAACCCCAAAATAATCTAAGGTCTTTCTTCCCACATGAAGGTGAAGTAATACTGTACGTTCCAGAAACAATTTTGTGAATTTGCAAAGCATTTAACCTTTGACACCTATATAAAATGAACCAGTATACTGTACACATCTAATCATTCCATTCTCACATATAATGAGTCTATGCCATGTATCCACTTCTATCCTAAAGACATATACAGTAGGAAACAAACAATTGAATAACAAACACAGGCATATTCTACAGGAACAATTATAAGACAATTCTTGCCAAATTGCATGAAGTAAATCTTGACTAACATTATAAAGCAAATAGTTATAATTATGTCGTATAACACTGTTGCAGCATTTAATACATTTCACACAAGCATAGTTATATAAATATTTCATTTATCTCCATGCCCTAATATTTCACTAATTCTAATATTAAAATATGATCTGAAGATGAGTTCAATTAGCATTTTTTTACAATTTTACATCAGTTTTGATAGCTTTTTTTAATATGCAATATGGTGAAGATGCAGTAACAATAATACTGGCACAAGAAAAATCTCAGAAGGCCACATAAAGGCAACTCATTTCCAATGCTTTGGAAATGGACTGAATCTTAGTTCACCACCGTTTTTAACTGCTATAGTTTTCAAAGGCTATGCTGCAAGAAAGAAAAAAAAACACTTCACAGGCCACTACAGGTGGAAGGCCAGATAATGTTAGGGTTTTTGAACCAGTATTGTATTTCATCATGCTGCTAAGAGGATGTTTCAAAAGAAAAATAAAGTGATACTCATGAAGGAACAGGGAAACATGCATGGCAGCCAACTCTTTCATCTGATGCCACTTACTGTACATGACAGGAGAAAAGTCAACACATTCTTTTTGCTATTTAAAATGAATCCCATTCCTCCACATGTACTATAAACATCTTTGGTCTCATGCTTAATTCCCCCCCATTACCCAAAATGTTTGAACAATACATTGTACGTATTGTATGTATAAATATCACTGTTAACTTTACAGTGCTACACTCTTAATTACCTGAAGACTAAAGAGAAGGACACCTACTTGTGACAGTCTTTGAATCCCTAAAGTAATTGTCTACACAACTAATCAGATGTCTTTCCCATAAGCATCAACAGGTAAATCACATTCAATCATTTTAATGCTTTACATTGAATATTTTTTCAGAATGATAAATGCTAAATCTATGCAAAAATGTTTATAACAGAGTTTACTGTACTGTATTGGGAGTAAAAAAAAGAGAAAACTAAAGAAACATGACTTAATTTATTCACAAAATATCCTCCACTCATGCATGGAGATACTGTATGTTTTTGGAAAATAGATTGGGGTATTACAATGCCAGGTCAATTTTCAATTAGTCTTTTTAAAACTATCTGCTTTTGCTATATAAAACACCAGTTTTTAGTATTTTGATTTGAACAATTTTTGCTGCTTCCATTTGCTGCTTATATTACGTCTTTCTGAACTAATGTGGACACCAAGGTTTCCTCTTAGAAGAGTCAATTTTTGTTTTTCAGGGAAAACCTTTTATTACTTGGTGTGTGGAAGGGGAGCAATCATCCTTCACAAATACATTTTGTCAGCAGTCCACCATAAAAGATTTTAATCACATTTACTGATGGATGGCTACTGACAATCTTGTAAAGAGTCTGGTCTTCACAGATTTAAAGTTTTTGCCCCTTTATTCTAAAAAACAGTCAAGATTGTGTAACTTTACTGTAAGAGTGTTAAAAAATTAATGCATTTTGCTGGAAGTGTAGTGTGCCCAAGATCAATACAATACTCTAAGTGACCTGAAATCAAAATTGGATGTGCAAAAGGAATTCCAGAAAAAAAACACTGGTATACTAAGAGTCTTATCACTTTTTAACTTTTATGTCATGTTTACTTTCAGTCAGCAAAAACACAAAGCATGTGAATGTGCACTTAAAATCTCTCCACCTGCTCCTGTATGCTTTTACCATACCATGCTACAAAATGCACACATATAAAATTTATCACATCCGACACACAAAGCACTTAAAATACGGCACTTAAAAAAGCTCTACCTAAAAATAATTAAAAAAAACAACTGATAATAGGGTTTGTAAAATAAAGTCTGATAAATCCAACTCAGAATTGGGTATTTTTCTGGTCAGACCATTTTTCTTAAAGAAATATATAACTCAAAATTCATGCAATAACATTCTCTCACTGGGTAGGGTAAATGTGTGCATATATACAATGCACAAACTTCACATTAATAATTATAGGATTCTCAGCAGTAGCATTCCTCTGTCCATCCCCAAGGTCCCTACAGAGATCACTATCTTTGTCCTTTCAAGTCTGCGTTACTCCTGCAAATGCCTTTATTTCATCTTCTCATCTTCCATGAGGCCTCCCTGTGAGATATGGTTTAGAATTTCCTTTATCTGCTGTTGATCCAGTTTTCTTGTCATGTGCTCAGCTCATGGCCATTTTAGTTTCTTTTTCCAATGTCATAGACCCCTGTTTGCTCTCTTTTCTATTAATTTATTTTTCTGTTTAGCCTATTATCTCCCACATTCATCCTTTCTATGCCTCTTTGTATCACTCATAGTTTCTGAATCCTTTGTGCATTCAGACTCCGAGCTACCCAACTGTATATAAACACAGGAGGACAGATGTTTTAGAGGCAACAGAGGGATTTTTTGGGGGTGATTCTACATGGTCCAAATACTGTACATGTACTGTAAATTCTAACTTATTAGTTACATTTTAATTAAGGTCTACATTATTACTATGTTTTAAATCAATTCTACCATTATTAAAAATGTTATAAAGAGTTCTAAAGGGTGTTACATGCCCATAACCAAAGGTTTAGGTGGATGGTTCAGTGTATGGTCAAGTTTGGATTCTGATATTAACAACCAATCAGTCTACAATACAGGTTCAGCATGATCATATTTACTGTATGTAACTCCAATAATGAGCTAAATCTTTTCTTTAACAGATTCGATACAGGGTCCACTGTCCATTCACCTCACAGGCCTTCACCCCAGACACCCTCTTCATGTCCTCAGTCACCTCATTACAGTATTACTGTACGTATTCTAATTTTTTGTCTATCCTGATGTCTGTTTTTTTTTTGCTTGTCTTGGGCTGCTGTTACACATCAATTTCCCTTTGGGATCAATAAAGTCTTATCTATCTTATGCTTTATAAATGTTTTAATTTAAAAAATATTTAGACATGCTATCTGGACTCAGGTTCATTGACTATAATATATCAATTCAAAATACTTTACATGTATATGTATGTGAACATGTATACTGTACATACTGTAATTGCACTTAGGGCTTTTAAAATATCCTTTCACAGGGATACTTTGAATCCAGTATCCCTTGACAATGTAGCATAGCATTGTATTTTCAGAAAAAGTGCACTTCTTGAGCAGTCATTATTGCCTTTGCCAAATGCCAAACCCTTTTTTTAAGATTACACAATTTGACATTTAAATAGAAACTCAAATGATTTATGCAAATACCAGTTTTTCCTTTTTTTGTGGATGAAGTTAGAACAGTGGGTGCTCATAATTGTTAATTTTTCATAACCTGGATAAAAAGGTAAGATCAAAGTAATGAGAAGTGGGAATAACAGCCCTCTGTTGCAATTAATAATTTCATTTTCAAATTTTAATTTGGAACTGTAAGAGTAGAATTCCCGAACACCCATCAGCCGGTCTTAAGGATTCAGACAGATGGGATAGATTTTTTCCTAATCAATTTTCCACATTTTCTTAAAAAATATGATAAAAGTATGTCAAATTACAATACATAAAAATTACAATACACATCAATTCTTTCCCTCTTTACTTAGTTACTTAAACTGGCTCACAGGTGCACTGCTTTCAGAAAGCAAATCAGTTCCATTATCTCATTTACCTGTCAGTTCATCATGTTAATCATGCAGTTCACCTTTTCGCCTCTTTCCAAAAGAAACAGAACTGCTTCCATCTTTGAAATGTACTTTATGTTCAGAAAACACTCTGATAAACGTCTTTTCAGAATTGTGAATACTAAGCCACTGGTAATGACCCTCTACTATTAAAATAAAACTTTTGTAAATTTGTAAATTCACCCTGCAGTTCACATCTGGCAACCCACTGAAGCTAAGCAGGTGTGATCCTGGTAAGTACCTGGATGGGAGACCTCCTGGGAAAAACTAAGGTTGCTGCTGGAAGAGGAATGCAGGAGCCATTCATCCTTCGGTCTATGTGGGTCCTAATGCCCCAGTATAGTGATGGTGACACTATACTGTATAAAGGCACCATCCTTTGGATGTGACCTAAAACCGAGGTCCTGACTCTCTGTGGTCATTAACAATCCCAGGGTGTTTCTCAAAAAGAGTAGGGGTAGAACCTCGGCGTCCTGGCCAAATTTCCCATTGGTCTTTACCAATCATGGCCTCCTAATAATCCGCCTCTATGAAAATGGCTTCACTCTGTTCTCCTCCCCACTGAGAACTGGTGTGTGGTGAGCATTCTGGTGTACTATGGCTGCCATCACATCATCTTCCAGGTGGATGCTGTACATTGATGATGGTGGAGGACAGTACCCATTGTCTGTAAAGCGCTATATAAGTGTAAGTAATTATTATTAATTAATTTTAATTTGTAATTGTTCTAAACAACGACCAAGGGTCTGAATTAATTGTTATAAGGGTGTAAAGTAGTGAACAAATTACCTCATTATTCTTTCACAAAACTGCATTGGAATCAAAAGGCTGGGTGTCTTGGTGCTATTAAAGTTGATACCATCAATAAAGAAAAAGATTAAAACCAAATGCAACTAAAAACTCTGGTAATAAACTCTAGTGAAGAAATCTACAGAAACTTTACAAAGAAATCCTTTTGTTTTGTAATTATTCTGTCACCCACTACTTGACTACTCTGATTAGTTCTTCTCTTCTCTCAGTCCTGTTGTCACCCTCCACCAAAAACTCTGCTCTATGTCTCTTTCTACTTTTGTTTCCTTTAGGTTCTCAGAGATTTTAATGATACTGTAATGAGATTTTAATGAGAAATGACACCAACCAAGTTTTCCATCTCGTCTGTCTATCTAACATCTTACCCTTTATGACATAACTTCCTAAAAAACTAATAATGCCTCAGGAGGCTCCTCTCTTCCTTCCATTCATCTTTTCCCTTTTTCTTCCTTTCACTATTTTAGCTACCCCTTGGTTAACATCTCATTCTGAATGAAGGAATAAAATTGCTTATCCTGCGGCTAGACAGGCCTCTGCCAAGCTGTGTTAGGCAAAATTTCTAAACATTCCTAAACACATTTTTCTTGTTGGGCATTAGTCCTCATGAACTACCTCGTTGACTAGTTCAAACTAAGCTTAATGGAGACTCTTCCACCTCCCTGTCTGCTTCTTCTTTACCGCTTGACCTATCCACTCACCTCTTACCTTGCATAGAACCAGATTAAAACAGAAGCCCTACACACATCAGCAGGGCTCCCTCGCTTATATATTGCTAACAGTTATACATTTTAAAAGAAACCATTGACTAGGTACAAAAAAGAAATGCATAGATATTATTATATAACCAACTCTACACTCATTTTCAAAAATACTGATAGAAAATAGGTTTGTCATTATATCAGAATGAATATATATAATAATAATATATATAATAATATCTGAAACAGACTGAAATTATTGTCCTAAATAAAGATTGATTTGAAAGAAGTTTTAAAAAATAGAAGTATGCTGGTGAAATGTAGCACAATTCAATTCAACTTTTTTTGTCATTATACTTACACGGGTGCATAGTATAGTGAAAACTGTTTCTCATTAGTCTCTCAGGTGCAGTAGATAAATAGAACAGAAGACAAGACAATAGACAGTAATATAATAACAATAACAGCATAAACAACAGTATGGTGCTAGTCAAAAACTGTGTAAATACGTAAACAGAGAAAGTATACAAACAGGACAAAAACAGTGCAAAAGTAATTCGGTGAACAGTGCAAAAATAATACGGTGATTAATTAATAGTACCACTAGTACAATTGTAAGTACAATTTCGGCTTGCATTCAGTTGTCGTGTATATAGTGGTGTTGGAGTACAGTCATTGTGGGTACAGGAAGAAGTGAGGAGAGATCATAGTATGGTGGGAGGGAGTGGGGGCGTCACCAGCTTGACAGCTCTGGGGAAGAAGCTATTTTGGAGTCTAAGTGTGTGCGACTAGAGCATCCAGAACCTTCTACCAGATGGTAGGGGGACAAACAAGTTATGACTGGGGTGGGTGGGGTCAGACATTTTGGTGGCTTTCTTCAGACTCCTGGTGTTGTGGATTTCCTGGATGGATGGTAAGGCACTGCCCATGATGTGTTGGGCAGTTTTGACCATCCGCTGCAGTGCCTTAGGGTCGGATGCGGTGCAGTTGCCGTACCAGACTGTGATGCAGCTGGTCAGTATCCTCTCCACCATACATCTGTAGAGGTTGGTGAGGATCCATGGATGCAGGCGTATTTTCTTCAGCCTTCTCAGGAAGTACAGCTGCTTTTGTGCCTTCTTGATGAGACTGGAGGTGTTGAATGCCCATGTGAGGTCCTTAGAGATGTGAACACCTAGGAATTTGAAGTTATTTACCATCTCCACCGCAGACCCTTTGATGTAATTTGGGGAGTGGACTTTTCTTTGTCTCCTGAAATCAACGATCAGCTCTTTGGTTTTGCTGATGTTGCAACATAGGTTTTTGGTTTGGCACCAGTCTACAAGTTGTTTTATCTCCTCCCTGTAGGTAGTCTCATCATTGTCAGTGATCAGGTCCACGACTGTGGTATCATCAGCATACTTGATGATGGTATTTGTGCTGAACTTGGCAGTACAGTCGTGGGTGAACAGGGAGTAAAATAGTGGGCTGAGCATGCAGCCTTGAGGGGCACCGATGTTAAGGGTGAGCGTGTTGGAAGTGAGGTTGCCAATCCTGGCAGTCTTGGGACTGCTGGTGAGGAAGTCTAGGATCCAGCTACAGAGGGTGGTATCTAAACCCAGAGCCCTGAGCTTGGTAGCAAGTTTTATGGGTATGATGGTGTTAAATGCTGAGCTAAAGCTAATGAACAGCATTCCTCTATAGGTTTTCCTTTTATCCATGTGGGTTAGTGTGGTGTGTAAAGCTATAGAGATTGCATCCTCCATGGAGCAGTTTGTGCAATAGACAAACTGGAGAGGATCAAATGTTTTTGGAATGCTGGCTTTAATGTGTGGAATAAGTACAGTAGTTTTTCAACGTACTTCATTATGATGGGGGTGAGTGCAATAGGGCAGTAGTCATTCAGGCATGTGGTTGCTTATTTTTTTGGTACTGGCACGATGGTGGTTGTCTTGAAGCAGCTAGGTACAGTAGCCTGGGCCAAGGAGAGGTTGAAGATGTCAGTACAGACATCAGCTGTTATGCCACGCCCCCTGAGGAATCGGCATTCCACCTCACATTCCAGCATGGTTCCCAAATAGCCATTTTCCCCAGCCTATTTAATGCTGCCTCACACTCTTCCCTGCGCTCAGTATTAGGGTTTTCCTGGCTAGAGCTGCTCCCAGTCTCATTGTTATTTACTACTTGGTTTGTGGCTTCCTGACCCTGGTTTGTTCCCCATCTACATCTCCTGGCTTTGGTTTTGGTACTTTTGCTCTCGTTCTGGTTTTGACTCTCGGTTTCCTCACGGTTTACATCTCCGCCTCTGGTTATTTGTACTTTTGCACCGGCTACTTTACCTACGGCTTTCGGACCTCGGATTGTTCTTTTGACTACGCCTTTTAGGAGTTTGCACGAGTTTTCTGCATACGGTCCTCACTACTAATTGGTATCTGCCAGGCATATGTTCTGAGTACCAGGCCAAGGATACCGTCAGGTCCAGCAGCTTTTTGTGTGTTCACTCTACTTAGTGATTTCCAGACATCTGGCTTGGATAGTATGGGGGGTGAGGTGGCAGGGGAGTCAGTGGTCCAGGTGGCTGGTTCAGGTTTTGAGCTTTGAAGCATGCGTAGAAGGTGTTAAGCTTGTTTGGAACGGAGGGGTCAGTAGGGCTTGCTTACAGGGCTTGTTTTGTTCTTGTAGTTTGTAATTTGTATTTATGTCTTGCCACATGCGTCGTGGGTTAGCGTTGGTGTTGTAGTGGTTTTCTATCTGGGATTTGTAGTGTTTCTTGGCAGATTTTATGCCAGCTCTTAATTTTTTCCTTTCCAATCTCAATTTTTCTTCATTACCAGATTTGAAGGCTGCATCACGGGCTTTGAGCAGGGAGAGGATCTCAGTGTTCATCCAGGGTTTTTGATTTGGGAGTTTGCATATCTTTTTTAACGCTCACCACATCATCAGCACATTTGCTGATATAGCTGGTGACTGATGATGTATACATGTCGATATTGGTGTGGGATCTGTGGGAGGCTGCACACCAGTCTGTGCACTCAAAACAGTCCTGAAGCATTGATTCTGCCACTGTGGTCCATGTTTTTACAGTTATAACTGATGCCTTGGTGCGTTTGAGAAGTCGTCTGTAGGCTGGGAGGAGGAACAGAGAGACGGGGTCAGATTGTCCAAGAGGGGGGTGAGGTACTGCTTTGTAAGCGCCGGGTACGTTACTATAAATATGGTCTAATGTGTTGTTTCCTCTAGCTGGGCAGGACTGATTTTAGATTTCCCTGATTCAAATCGCCTGCAATAATAAAAACACCATCAGGGTGTGCTGATTCTTGTTTACCAATAGCTTTGGATAGCATTTTGACTGCTTCCTTAGCATCAATGCACATAAAAGAGTCCATATGTTTCTGTTACTAATCTCAGCTCAACCAAAATAGCTTCAGCAAAAAGGAAAACTGTTCAATTTGTAGATCAGATGACTGAAACTGCAGTAATTTCCTTATCATCCTTTCCTGTATTTATTTTTTAAATGAACTGTTACAATATGGCTTATTACACAACAATAACTTGGGAATTATCTTTGTGTAAGGACAGTCTGGTGCTCATTGGCTGAGATGAGTTGCACTAAAGAGCACATCAGATCTCAAAAGTATCACAGATGACTCCCAAAATATATGTAAATAGTTGTCATTTATACAGTATGTTACAAAAAGGACTTAAAGCAATGTTCATTTGCACCTGACATCTTGTTATGTATACAATTTTAGAATAGACTAAAATGTAGTGCACTTTCTAGAAAAAAAAAACTTTTCCCAGGACAATATTCAGAACAATATACTGTAAATTTGACTCCTCAAAATCCTAATCATTAAACAATCTACTTAATTTTATTCACAGGAAGAACTTTACTCATTGTAAATACTGCTACTGTATATGAAGTTAGATGCTATTCTCCTATATACAGTACACTCTGTTCCTGGAGGAATAACTACCCTTTTTAGCAGCAGCAGAAACTGATCAGGGTGGGTGGCTTGACTGCAGGTAAAAAGATGCTGCAATGGGAGTCACTGCATTGCATCTCCTGTACTCATTGGATCCAGGCCTAACTTGACATTATCTATGCAGAGATCTCTAATGCTTGGGTCCAGAGACAGGATGTTGAACGATTTTAAAATAAAATAAATGTAAAATAATTTAAAACTTTTTCAGAGAAAATAATGTATTTTAAAGTATTTTTAGGGTATATATACAGTATATATATATGGTGGCTCTCAAAGTAGTGGGGCCAGCAGGGGGCGCTTACCCTGCGGTCTATGTGGGTCCTAATGCCCCAGTATAGTGAGGCCCCGTCCTTCGGATGAGACGTAAAACCGAGGTCCTGATTCTCAGTGGTCATTAAAAATCCCAGGGCGTTTCTCGAAAAGAGTAGGGGTGTAACCCCGGCATCCTGGCAAAATTTCCCATTGCCCTTTACAAATCATAGCCTCCTAATAATCCTCATCTATTAATTGGCTTCATTACTCTGCTCTCCTCCCCACTAATAGCTGATGTGTGGTTAGCGTTCTGGCACACTATGGCTGCCGTCTCATCATCCAGGTGGATGCTGCACATTGGTGGTGGTGGTAGGGAGTCTCCATTACCTGTAAAACGCTTTGAGTGGAGGGTCCAGAAAAGAGCTATATATGTGTAAGCAATTATTAATTATTATTATTAAAAATAATTGCTTAACTATTATTCACCTTTGCTGTGACACACCTAAAAAGTCTCTAGTGCAAGCCAATTGTATTTACTGTAAGTCACATAATTAATTGAATATAGTACACCTGTGTGTAATTAAGGTGTTTTTGCTTCCCTTCATTGTTTTGATGAGGATACAATCTACATACAGTAAATTCCCAAATCCATTTTGTGCATTACTTCCTGAAGTTCAAAATCACTCATGTGATAGGTATAAAGGTATTTTTGTGCCTTTTTGGTATACAAATAATTTACACTTTACATTTGCTTCTGCCATTCTGTTTCTTCCCCCTAAAAAACAAGACCTCCTTTAACCCCTAGGAATCTCATTCCCTCTGACGTGAAGGCTATAGATATTAAGCATTTCTTTCTTCAAAAACCTATACATCCAGAACTGTGGATTATGGTTCAATTGATATCTACAGTATGTTCATTCTTCTAGACTGCTGTGTCTATTTCAATAGGAAAAGTACCTATGATTCACCTGTCACTTTTCCCTTCATCAAGATCCAAACATGTCCAGGGCCCCACTGTTATGTTCACTAGTGAGAAACAAGCCTGCAATATTTTTAATTCCATCAGCTGCACAAATCTCCCAGCACCACCTTCCACACTTCTACAGCTATTGTGAAGGCAATAATAATTGTTCGCTGTCGAACGCCTTTCACTTCAACACATTCAGTTCCACCAAAATGAATAGGAAGTTCCCTGTATACACCCATGAACATTTCCGCCCTAGATTTCGAACTCTCTCTGCACCCCAAACCCTCAATTTTCCTTTTCTTTTAGACAGCTTCTCTTTTGGATTTTCCTTGAGGCCCCATTTCTTCATTTGGGGATAATTGCAACAAATTCCAAATTACTTTCACCAACCTGTCACCTTGGACTCTATTTTACTCAAGGTCCTCAATTAGGGTTTCAGGATTGGTCTGTTTCCTTTCAATGCTTGCCCAGTAGAGAACTGACTCTCTAGGTATAACTATCCTAAAGTGCTTAGGAAGAAATATCATCGTTCTCCAGCTCTGCATAATTCTTCCACTCCTATCATTCACATACTTAACTCCAGCTTCAATTCCTCTATGCAGTATACAGTCTTCGATCATGCTATTTATTGGATCAAATGCTTCTAAGATAATGCATGTAAATACAAACATCTGTAATCTGTTTAGGTGTTCTAATGAAAAATGTTACTTTATATCTCAGCATCCCCAAACTTTTCTGGAGTCCCCGTGTGTGGCACTTACTGCTGAACTGTAGACATACAAAGAACTCTAAAACACCATAAGACAATGGTCTGGAATGCCATTTCATCTGCTGTCAGTTAATTGAACACAATACTCACATTGTGTAATATGTGACAGTTAAATAATGAAATAAAAATATAATTTCTTTAATAAAATAAAACAAAGTTGTGCAGTTATTCAATATGGCGTTCGGTTATATGGTATCCCTGCTATAGTGTTGACAAAAATGAAGATTTAAAATTTGTGTCATTTGTGCAGCTGTCAACTGAACAGAATACACTTTTAACACTAGTTGCATAAAAAACCCTATGCGAGCAGAATCTATATGCCACAAGCTACGTAGATCTTTTAATGCACTGTTACTTATGTTTTCCCTTGTACACCCACACTTCCCATTCACATCGAGCTGTAGCATTACATGATTTCAAATAAAACAATAAATATAAATTTCAAGCTTCTCTTAAATGTGTACAATGTCGTTTGTACACACCACATGCTCCACATGCACATTCTAGAACCACCTAGAACTAGTTCCTTTGTTGAGGAGAGGAAGTAAAAAAAATGAGACAAAGATTTACAGTTGATTATTATATAATAGTAACATGTTTTGTCTTTCTGTGTGTTTTATAACTAGTAGTCGAATCCATAATTTTCAATATTGTTGTAACAGAATTCTAAATATATCTCAACACTACAAATTAAAGGCATAGTTCACACCACTGCATCCAGAAGGTTACTCCCAAATATCAACAAAAATCAGATTGCACCAGTTCAGGGCAATAATTAAAGAATACTTTCTGAAGTCACAAAAATCTCAGGTAAATTTTCACTCCTGTCCACAAACAGAAGCGAGAGTAGGGGTGGAGTAATATTTGTAAGACTTTGGCTGCCACACATTTGAGAGTCACTGTTGCAAAGATTAAGCTAGGGATTTTGCTGCAATGGTGTAGATGGGGATGCAGAAGGGATGAGATAAAAATATGTGAAGGGAAATCCTGGGTGTGTGACTTATACAGTATAAGTAGGCAATCAGAAGTGTATCTTTAAACAGAAAACAAATAACATGTGAATGAAACACCTGTTAGGCACACCTTTACTAAGATTAGTTTTACTTCACAAATGCCACCCACAGTAAGCAACGCCAAGCATCTTTTCACTGGCCAATATGAATGGTGGTACACAATAATGTGAAACATTTCCGTGAGCAGTGCAGCCGCTACTCGATTGCTGTACATCTTGTTTGGTTTTTAGTAGCAGCTAATGAAAAGGACATTTGTTTTCTGAATTTTAGGTTATTACAGTATATAGTGTTTCTCACAGTTCATTCAGTTAGGCTGCTCTGCAGGTCTCGCCCAAGCCTTATTATATATTTTGACTACTAGCTCTGACATGAGGGGACAAAGACATAAGACAAACATTTTCAATACTTTTGGCTTTTGTGAGTGGCACTTTATACTTTTATATTTCTAAAATAATTTTATTTTTTTTATTTTAAAGTGTCTTATTAAAAGAGAACAGGAAGTGTCTCTCTTACCAGGCAAAGCATTAACAAAATGCATAAAGATTAGTGTTGTTTGCTGTGTGTGGTATGGACTAAAAACTACATTTCCTGATGTAGCGGCGAGGCTTATTAATAAGGCAGAATTAAGTGTTTCTGAGCTTTCCCAAATTAGGCCCCATTTCTCTGTTCATCTCTGTGGTGCAGCCACAGAGAGACTATTCATGCAGGGTGATTTAAGGTCCTAGGACAGCTCCCAAAGGGGGATGCACTAAGCTAAGCCTGGCTATCATGATCAATGGTCATCCATTGGTGCCTATCTGTCTAGGGAGTGCCAGTTGGACATCTGGACTGCATTACTAAGTGTCAGGAGTACGTGACTCATATCTCACCTTGATCAACCAATCAGGGACTGGTAGGGCCGAGTAACCCACGTGGGACTCTGATGCCCATGGAACTTTCTGCCAATCAACGAGCTGAAGTTCCTCCAGGTAAAAACAGGCAACACAGAGAGCCTGTAAGATTCAGAAGGGAAGATTCAGTAAGATTCTGGAGAGGATTCTGTGGACTTTTCTAAAGGGAATTCAAAGGAGAATTCCAGGGCAGGACGGCCCAGGAGCAGAAGGCTCCCAAGGGCAGGACATTCTCGCAGCGCGCCTCCTGACCATCCTGAGACTCAGCCCGGACAACCACGGAACGGCCAGTGTGTCCGAGTGCCAGAACTTTCCTTTGTTCTAAGAGTCTAGAGCGGAGGTTGCCAGAGAGTAACCAGAGGATCCACCCGAGGTTAGCACCAGCAGCAGGCCTCGTGAACAGGTCGGAACTGTGGACAGCTGAATCACTATTCAGAACTAGCTCTTCATCAGGAATGAACCGGACCTCTTCCTGACTTGCTGGGACCCACAGTCATCTTTTCTCCTGTGCACAAACTTTGCTAGTTAAAGCCAACACTAACTAGCCGGTCAGTGAACATCAGCAGCGCACCGTCGCAAGCCGCACAGCACAGCCTGGCACACAGCCAGAGAGCGCGGATTGGACAGCAACAGCCTGCAACTGTTTCTTTGAGCCTGCAGGAGATCTGAATCCCCAGAGATAGGATGAGTATTCAACTTCACTGCATTACAGCTCGAGAATTCAATTGTTATCCCAACCAGTTGATATCAATTTAATTCCTAAGAGTTATGTACTTGTTTGAGTATCTAATGTAGAAGTTATAACCAAGTTCATTTATGAAACGGTCTTAATGAATGATATACTGAACGTATGTCCTCTTGATATGTGTAACACTTCGTAACTGACTGAATATATATCTTTTGTATTCTGATAACCCTCTCGATAAGATCTGTTAGGTTTATATGCATATTCTATGTATTAATAAATGTATCCTCGTGTATTAGTACCTGTGTGTGTGCGTTGTTTGAGTTATGTCGCATGGTTGGATTCTAAAGCCATCAAAAGAATCAACTTTGTGATTTACTGCTACAATTAATAATTGTCTCAGTAAATGCCCAAACCCTACAGAACTGGTGCCTTCAGAGAGCCACTACATTACATTTTGGCTATGGCAACGTTACATATTTGGCGTCCCTGAACGGCTATGAAACATTACACTGACATCCCAAACAAGTTAAAGAATTCAGTGAAAAATCACAGATATGCATACTCCACATTTACTACAGTGTTAGCTTCATTCTTGCAGCTTGCCATTATCTAGATACATTTATTTACATCACTGTATTGCAAGCTATTATTAAAATATTAAAATGTTTTGAGAGGTACATTGTTACGATACAGAAAATGAAAAAACAGCAAATTTTTCTATTATATATTTACAAATGTATTTATGATAACAAAACAAAACTATAATTATAATTACAATAATTTATAATGAGTTAAGAAAAACACAAAAGTTCACTTATCTAAGAGTCCCTTTGTGTCAATGCGCTTCCGTCACTGTTCTGTAAATTGTTGTTGCTAGGATTTCCCTTTCAATTTTTGTCCACCAAAACAAATAAGAGGCAAAGTTCAATATCCCTCGATAAACAGTAAATCCAAGTATATATTTTATATTCCTGCTCATAGGTATAAAATGACTTTAAAACAGACTGTTCACACTCCTTCTGTTAGTCTCTGGTGAATTCAAACTCCCCCCAAAGTTCTAGAACTTTTTTGTTGTGTGCTCCTTTTTAACGATTTAAATAATCATTCTAGTAAATTCTGGTTAAGAAAGTCCAAGATGACACTAATTATTTACCTAAAGCAATGTTATTCACAAATTATGAATATTCTAGTAAATCAAAACATATTTTCAAAGGTAATTATTCATAGCAACATATGTAATTGCAAATTACAACATTAACAATTTAAATATACTGATCTTAATACAGTGCAAGTAATAGGCTTATTCCTATTCCACGCTGAAAAGAGAAGAAAGAAAACACATAATTTCAGCCGTGGAATTTCAGCCGAAACGTTGTGTTTTCTTTCTTCTCTTTGCAGCCTACACATGCTGATGCAACTACCCACCTGAACTACTTAATATAGTGCATACAGTACTTGTATCAGCTACAATTCAACTTACAAATACACTACGAAGTGATTCTAGTCACAGCTGAATGACTTTATAATAAAATACTTTTATAATTAAAAATAAAAAATTATATTGTCTAATTACAGTATAGTACTTTTTATAATTACCAATAATTCTACATAATGCATGTAATTTAAAAAAGGATAATTCTATCCTTCTATTCTATGTGCTGTTACATATTTCATTTGGAGTTGTGGTAGTAATATGGTGACAATATCCTGTCTCAACAGGATATTGTATTTATCATTGTATTTAATTAAATTGTTTGTTGCTAGTATACGTAGTGTGATTCACACAGGAAAGAATTAATGGATCAATAAACATTTAATGCTGTACATATTTTGTATGTACACCTGTGGTCCTTTAAGTATTCACTGTGTCAGCTGACAATTTAAGTAGTGCAGTATCAAATTCATTTGAAAAAATTACAAAGCAATGAAACGTTACATTTTGTGACATTGCACTGCCTACCGTGTTATACCTACTGACACCTCGCCCTAGATGGCTGCATCTGTACATCTTCTGTTTTTGTTGGTTTGCAAAATTCAATGAATTGTTTGATCAAATTGTATACTCTATTTTATGGGTACTAAATAACACATCTTCCTACCAAATGAACTCAAGAGCTTCTGCTTCTAAAGAAAGTCAGGTAACAGCCCAGAAAGGTATTTGCCAGTTATTAAAACATAAGTGATAAAAAAACTGTGAAAACTGTCCGTAAAGACAATTTTTCATTTTTTTTATATTTTCAGCTGTTATTACCAAAATTGTAGTGTTTCCATGAGAAAGCATAGACACACAAATAGCCTTACACTGAAACTGGAAAGAGTAAAGCTGGCCTTTATTTGATATATTTACCAAGTGCTGACACTAAGCACTTTCTGAAATGATAGCTGAAGGTTCTGATGAAATCTTAAATTGCCTTTTCGGCTTGTTTGTTCCACTTGATGTTATCTACAATAAAACCTCAAGGCAATGCTTACCTGCGTATGGACTGAGGATAAACACCAGCTTTTCAAAAACTCACACAGCTACAGTACATGAGTTGGGTACAGTGTTTGGCTTCTGAATAAACCTCTAAATGAGGAGTTTCCTTGTAATATAAAATGGAAGAAAAAAGCTTGCTTGGAAAAATAACCTGCTACTGTTGAATGGATCATAAATGGTTCTTATCTTGTTCTTGTGTCATGAATAGAGATATAAAAACAAATGGAAGGGATGAGTTCATTTTAACATCCCCCCCCCCCCCCCACAAAAAAATGCATTCGCTTTATAGCACTTCTCTAAAGATAAGATTACAGTGGTTTAAATTAGTATTTCTTTACCATGGTAATGTTTAACAAATTATCCAGGAGATTTTAATCAACAGGGTGTTGATCAAGAGTCCACTGTTTTCAAGCAGCTGACTGGTAAATGTCTTCAACAAGCTACTGTATAGCGAATTATGGACATGCTTTTTGTGTGATTCTCCAAATTTGTGATATACCGTAGCATCTTATTTCTTACTTACAGTACATCAGTTTTATTTGACTTAATACAAAAAAGATGCAACAGACACATGTATGAGTAGGTCCAGAAGGACAAAATAATAAAATAACATGGGAAAAGCTGTTTTTTACCTGCCAGTTCCATTTTTCGAAATCAGTGTGCCATATTTTATCTTCGCCCATTTAAAAAATACTGTAGTTTATTCAAAAACAGAGGAGCCATTTCTGATTGATGCTATTGTTGAGCAGCTGTTTTGCACAAACTTTATGTATGCCATGTAGCCAGCATTGTCTCAAAATGTTTATTGCTCCATATATTTCTAGGTGACCAGTTTGTTACAATGTTCACATATTCTCCTTCACTTAATAAGCAGTACACGAAGCAGATGCTACCTGTAATATCTGCAATCGATAAAGGTACACTTGCAAGTACTAATGCTTGAACAACACATCAATCAAAAGTTGAAACTGGAAGGACCACATAACATACACTATATTTTATATTGTAGTATTAGGTTGACTCTTACCATTACTTGAATGACAAATATTTAACAAATGGTCAACAGACTTGACAGCTTAATTGCAAAGGGATTTCTGATGATAAAGCCTGAACAGACAAGGTCAAACCAAACACTGTCTGATATTTAGACTGCTAGAGTATCACAACTGCAGAAGCAGCTCTTACATTAATGTGGATTAAATGCCAACCACTGAGTGTCTTTTAATGCATATTCCACATGGTGAGTTCTTCTAATCATTTTATACCAATCCAACAAGATTTTCATAAAAAATTGTTTTGAATGAAATAGTAGTTACTGTAGGTGATCTACCCATTCATTTTCAAATAGTTTTTATTAGGGTCTGGGGGAGCCTGAGCTAATCCCAGCAAGCAAGGGGCATAATACAGCATACATCCTGGACAGAATGCCAGTCCATCTCAGGGCACACACAGACGCAAAAACTCACACACTCACACCAGGGACAGTTTTCCTAGAAGCCAATTAATCTACCACTATGTCTTTGGACTTTATGAGCAAACCAGAGTACTCAGCATCAAGACACACGGTCACAGAGAGAACATACAAGCACCACACAGATAGGATCCCAGGTCTGGAACTGAACCCAGAGCAGCAGCACTGTGAGGCTGCAATGCTAATCAATGTACCACAATGTAGCACAGGACATTTGCAAATGATTTGAAATTAAATGAACTTTAAATTACAGCATGGGCACTTTTTAACTTTCACTTCACTTTTGTACTTCACTTTTTCACTTCTGCGATGAGGACCTCTGAGCAATTTATTTATAATGGCTACATCACCGTGCCTCCCTTAATTAAGTGATGTATTTTCTAAATAATGACTGAGACTGTCTATAAAAGGAAATATGAAGGGTATTGTCACAGGGAGGGCAGGAGGGGAGCCCAAGTGAGTCCTTTTAAAACTAAATGATGGCTCAGCCACAATTGCACTTAGGTGCAAAGATGATGGTATATTATGACAATGCTCCCCACAGACAATTTATATATAGCAAAACAAAAAAAAAAAAACAAAGTTGAACTAATACACACACAAAAAAACAAACCCTTTCTCTAAGAAAGAGGTACTAATTAAGAGAAACAGAGTTTGTGTTTGTGTCTTTTCAGGTAACAGAAACGGATTTTGAAATAAGAGGTGATAATGTATTGCGTGTATGAAAATAGGAAACTGCTAGCCAAGCCCCGAGTGTTCACCCTCATGAGCTAGCTAGCTGACAGGAAAGTGTATGCGAGATCGTGTGTAACTCAAGATGGATAATGAGTGTCTTGTAATGTACTGTCTGCGGACGGTGACAGAGATCCCTTTGTCACAGTATTTTGATAACACATCAATACTATATTTAATAATGCAAATTATATCATTTTATAAAACATTTTTCTTTTCATAATGCACACATCTGCTTCCATGTGTGCTTCCTGTATCTATGTCTTAGACACCTACAGTTTTTGAAACTTTGTTAACTATGATGGTATTAATCATGCAAGAAAAACAGATGTAGTACTCAATAATAAACAGAATGTCATTTATATATACAGATGCATCCATCTAGAATGTATGAGGTGTCAGTAGGTGTGCTGAAGAATCGAAGAATCTGATACATTAGCAACCCATTAGGCTTTCCTGTGCTAATCATACTATTGATCTTCCTTATCAAGAACCACTTCATTGACATATCAATGCAAAAAGGGGGCATCCCAGGAGTACCCGGATGTCTGGAGCACACTGGTGTGGTGTCTCAACTAATCAGAGAAGTTAGAGACCACAAGGGCTTAATGCAGACCACACTATCATGTAAATATCATGTTCCAGACAGAGTCAGAGATCTAATTGCAGATTACTACAATAACTTTAACATAAGAATCTCCTCAGGATCAGTCACATCAAGTTGGGACAAGATCTAGGTGGGATTATTACAGGCTGTATCATCTCCGTGATCCTGTTTGTCCTGGCTATGAGCAAGATTGTGAAGTCTGCAGAGGCGGAATGCAGTGGCCCTAAAACCAAGTCTGCCATCAATCAGGGCTTTCATGGTTGTCTTGACAGTCATGACAGTCAGTGCCAGGATGCTGGTGGATCTTGCTGGGCCTTGAGAAACTGATTTGGTGGCACAGAATGAAATTCAATCCAGCAAAGTCCAGATCTATGGTGCTGAAGAAAGGGAAGATTATGGACAAATTCTGTCAGCATTGATGAGACACTTACCCCAACCATCTCTGAGAAGCCAGTCAAAAGTCTCGGTAAGATGTTCGACAGCAGCCTTAGAGACACAATATCAATGCAAGCATCCTGCACATAGCTGGAAGGCTGACTGAGATCAGTCGACAGGTCTGGATTACCAGGGAAGTTTAGGGCATGGGTATACCAACATGGCATCTTGCCCAAGATCATATGGCCACTTCTCATTTATGAAGTCCCCATGTCAACAGTTGAAAATTTGGAAAAGAAGGTCAGCACTTACCTCTGTAAATGGCTGTATCTACCAAGGAGACTGAGCAGTATCGCTCTCTATGGTCACGGCAACAAGTTAATGTCGCCTGTTAAAATCTTGGAAGATGAGTTCAAGGTGATGCAGTACAGAGACTCAAGTGACCCAATAGTATGATGGGGATGAAGTGAATACTGGAAGGAAGTGGAGAGCAGAAGCTCTTCAACAAGCAGAGGCTCACCTGAACCACAAAAGGCTGGCTGGGGCAGTCACTTGGGTTAGGGCAGGATTGGGATTTTTCCCAACCCCTCACAGCAACAGTGGGAAGGATAGGTACAAACTGATTCAGGAGGAAATAAGAGAAGCTATGGAGGAGGAAAAAAAGTCCAGTAGAATGATAGGGATGAGATAGCAGGGAGCCTGGACAAGATGGGACCAGGCAATTGAAAGGAAGATGACTTGGGCTGAGTTGTGGAAGACAGAACCCCACCACACCAGGTTTCTGATCCAGTTGGTGTACAATGTGCTTTTGAGTCCATCCAACCAGTACAGCTGGGGCAAGCCAGAGTCTCCCAGGTGCTCTCTGTGCTCAAAACAAGAAACCCTGGAGCACATCCTGTGCAGTTGTTCTAAGGCTCTAGGAGAGGGGCGGTTTCGCTGGTGCCATGGCCAAGTTCTGAAGGCCATTGCAGAAGCAGTTAGATTCTTGAAAGCACGCAGGTGCGACACACCACACAGGCTATCACATTTCTAGGAGCTGGAGAACAGCCTTAGCCCTCAACAAAACCATCACTGGGGGTCTTGGCTTCTGCCAGGGATTTGCAGTTGTTGACAGACCTGGAGAAACAGCTTAGATTCCCTCTAACGTATTGTAACCACCACCTTGAGACCAGACATCATGCTGGTCTTGAGGTCACCAAACAAGTTATCTGGAGCTCATTGTCCCTCGGGAACATCATTTGGAGGAGCGCTTTGAAAGGAAACTCACCAAGTACAGGGGACTAGTCAGTGACTGTCACAGCAAGGGGGTGGAAAGCAAGGTGCATACCGGTCGAGGTCGGATGCAGGGGTCTTGCAGTTCGATCACTGTTTAGGATTCTCATTGAGCTATCCCTAAAACAACAAAGCAGCAGAAAGAAATGTTGCTTGCAACATTTCATTGAATACAATGATTACATTGTTGAGGCAGAAAGTTGTTACCATATTACTACCACAACTCCAAATGAAAAATGGAATGAAATATCTCACAATGCTGTATAACACTAATAGAATTAACCTTTTTTAAATTACTTTTTATTAAGAATTACTGGTGAGTGTGTGTACTGTAAAAAGTAATAAAAAGTCCAGATTAAAGTAAACATTTTGAATAGTGATTTGAATGTCATGTACTCAAACTTGCATTGAAACTGATACAATATGCTCTATATTTAGATCAATATATTTAAATTGTTAAAGGGGAACTGCAAAGTTATTTTTATATTTTCATGTAATAAAGTTATACAAATTTGAATCTGTTATAATAATCCGATAGAAATATTGCTCTTAGTAAAAAAAACGTTAAATGCACATTTTAACATAATTATAACGAACAGGATCACTTAAATTGTGAAGATATATTTTTTTCTATTTGTCTAGAAAAAGTTTTGATATCCCCTCTCACTGTGCTCTCTTTTCATCGGTTGCTTTTATGGTAAAAAATGTTAGGAATGGTTTGAGCACATGTTTTGGTTCAGTATCAGAACTGAGAATTTATTTAATATTAGAAACTGTCAGGCTTCATAATCATTTAAACTGCAAAGCACAGAAAATTTTAATATATGTCCTATCCCAAAATGACAATAATTGAAAAAAATATTCTGTTGCAATAAGGCACATGCTTCTGACCAAGCAAATTTTGCTAGTTAATGTATATACAATGTTATAAATCCGACACATTCAAGGCAGCCATTTTTTAGATATTTTAGAATGCTGATTTGAGTGCCAATTTAATCCAATTTACCATATCAACTTTGATACAGTATTGCTTATTTGTTAACTCATTGGAATATTTCTGCAGTGCAATGTCTGCTGCACAACTTATGCTTTTTTCCTCATCCATCGCACTGAATCTCGACAATAAACGTGTTAATGGGACCAACGTCAGTAACCATTTTAATACCCATTTTTGGCTTTTTGAATATCCCTTGGAAAATGAAGATTTTCTGCTGATTCGATCCTTATTGTTTTGTACAGATGCAGCCATTCAAAATGGGTGAGGTATTTCGCGGCATACCCCGGTGGGCGTGTCGCGGTATCACGCGGTACCACGCAGTTCACATGTGTCACGTGACTAACTATCCGGCGTCGCCTTGTAAAACCGCCAGGGGGAGCTTAACCTCTCATGTACAGCATTTGAGCCTTTAATTTTGAACTGTGTATTACAGCATGTTAATCATCAGTCATTAAAATGTTGGTATATTTTATGAAAGCAAGATTGCTCAGTTGGACAAAAGTACACAACCTACCTTTATCAGAAATATTTATGCATCAAAGCCTTTACTGAAGATATTACTAATAGTATTAATAATGGATGACTTTAGACAAGCTGTATACTCAAAGAATAATTTCTTTAGCACATTTGTACAAGCACTTGGAATCTGTCCAAGCCATACTTTGTCAGGCATTTTGTTTTACTTCAACGGGGCATAAAAACTTCCTTGCTTTTAACAGGGCGTTTCATAATTTCTAGCTATGAAAATGATTTAAAATGCGACACCTATCATTCAACTAGAGCTTAAAATATCACAAGGAAAAATACACACCGGTATTCCATTTCTCCCTAAACATTGTAAGCTTCGAAGTCTTTAACTAACGTGATACCGGAGTCAACAAGCATACTTTTAGAATTTGATTAAAAGGGAATATAATATGGAATCGCGTATCTCAAGAATTTAATAACGGTATGATTATATCCGTGTACTGCGACAGGGCTGTGTAGGGCTGTTTCGCCTGCCTGATCATGCGAGCTGTCTTGTAGCCTACTGGTCTAGGTGCGTGACTACCAACTGGCAGGTTGTGTGTTTGAATCCAGCTGGTGCTGGACTTTTATTTTAACAAACATTTCTTCGAAAAAATAGGTAAGCGATATTATGGACAATCAATTGACTTTTATATTTCAAAATATCGCAACATGATCGATATTTGCGATATTTTGAACATATCTTCCCTTCTGACAGCGGTTCCTGCTTCTATTGTGTGTGTGTGCAACAGTAAATTTTTATAGAGAAATGGAGGCTGGACAGTATGCGTTACAATATAAACATTTATATTGATTTAAATCGTGTTCTGATTTAAATCGCAAACGCGTGTTTAATTATGTGTTTTTTAATCATAATCAGGCTAATGCATTTCTACATTTTCTGTATGAACCAGCTTAGAGGTTCATACAGAAAGACAGCTTGTGTTTAAATTGAGTGTAAGGTAATTTATGCTTCTAAAGTCATGGTCAGTATTATTGTACTGTGCTGTACTGTGTCACATTATTTTATAGCGTTTTTATTGCGTTATTAAATCCGGTGGCGCTGTGTTAGTTTCCTGACTCACATTATTTAAACTGCGGCACTGATCATTCATCTCTAAATAAACTTTATTTTATATAGCGTTTTAAGCGAATAGGTAATTAGATTGCTCATAAACCTAATCGCTTTTTCTACATAAACACAGCGTGATTGCTCTCTGAAAATGCTTTTCCTTTATTTTTCAAGTAGGCTCAGATTTCAACTATAGATCGTATTATTATAAACTTTCTTCGAAAAATGTATTTTATGTAAACCATGTTTGCTATTAATTCATTTAGGGCTAAAATACGTTCATTGTCTTCCAATCGAGTCGAGTTGACATTGGAAGCCTGCCACACCCGGACTGTTAAACCAACGCATTAGCACGTCAAAGCCCATTGAGCCAGTATTGGCTTTAGTATTACCCCCTTCTCCCCTCAATTCAATTCAATTCAAGGTGTTTTATTTGCATGACAGATGGGTACAAGCAGTGTTGGGTATGTATATTGTAACGCTTACGGCAGACAGGCACTGTGTAGGAGCCGACGCACCAGAGCAGCGCACCGAGGGAGCGTCTGCATTTATAACTTAGTTTTTAAAATTAGTCAAGCATACTGCAACGCGTGTGAAGCCCATAAACGATATTAATTTTGGAACTTAAACATACAGTATATGGCTGGTCTCGGTACTTTAAAGAAAACACACACACCAGTATTCCATTTCTCCCTAAACATTTTAAGCATCGAAGTCTTTAACTAACGCGATACCGGAGTCAACAAGCATACTTTTAGAATTTGATTAAAAGGGAATATAATATGGAATCACGTATCTCAAGAATTTAAAGACCAGACAATCGCAAACTCGTTTTCAATAAAATTATTTTATTCATTCAGCAGTTTGTGAGAGGGGCATCCAGCAGGGAGAGACACACACACCGGTTTTCATTGACAAAATTGTTTTTTTTCAATTCCTCTTGTCTAACAGGAATGTTTTGTTTGTGGACAGACTGTTAGACAAGAGGAAAAGACCGCCTCCTCCTACGAAGCATTTCGTTGATCCGATCACGAATTCTTTTCCAGTCGTACGCAGCAAGGGTTGAGAATCTCCGATTCACCATCATACTAATGGTTTCCCGGAGATTGCAAGGCAAGGCACTTTTGCCTCTGGACCCATCGAAATTTACAGACGTGGTCCACCCCCAGTAAATTTCAAAAGTCACAAGATTTCGAAACACGAGGGCGGCGTAGCGGTCGGCTCTTGCTTTCCCGTCTATGCCGATGCACTGCAAGTACAACCCCCCCTCCATCTCCTGGGTGATGGGTAGCAGTTGGACATCTGGGAGAATTATTCGTCCCACTGGCATCTGTGAATTCCGCTGTGCTTCCTGGGGGGAGATAGCCGGCGGGGACAGCATCAACAGATTCCTGCGCGGTGGTGAACCGGGATGGAGTGTCCTGAGGCGGTGTGTGCTCTGCGGGGGGCAGAGCTTCGGCCAGGCATTGCAGCCTGCGCGGCGGGGAGAGGCACTTTTCGGGAGACAGCTGCTCAACTGTTTGACTGCTGGAACTCTAGCCTCCCAATCCTCCCCAGTAATGCATCGTAATGCTCCCGCTGCTGCCGAAATGTCTCCATACAGGTGCTGCTTGTACAGGTTGGCACCCTGGCCAGTGGCCGAGAGCAGAGACCCACAGCCTGTGGCAAAATAACATAATTCATGTAAGAAATAAAGTCACACAGTAGTATTCATCAGTCGCGGAACAGAAGTCAAAATAAACTTTTCTTTTTTTCCATCTTACCGCTTTCTTTTTTACTGTCCTGGTGGTAGATCGTTTCGCCCATGCGGTGTTTTCTTGAAGAACAGGCTACGAAGAAATAATTATAATTGAATTTAAAATTCAAAATGGCAATAATACCTTGTAATATGCGCTGTAATCGCGTATTTCAGATGAAGCCTGCTGTATTTGCTTACCCTTCGCTCTTTGGAAGCTGGGGCGGCAGAAACACCCCGTCTCTTCCCGTAAAATGCCTTGGTCTCCATACTGTACTATGGTCGCTGTAGTGCAGGTTCGCAGTTTTTTTTTTTGTGATGGGAGCTCACCCAATCCCTTGGTGTCTTTTATGCGTCACACATACTGTATTTCAGCGCCATATATTTCATGGATATTATGGAATATAATGGATGGATATCTTAGTTATCTTTCTAGTTCACAGGTTTGCATGCATAATTTAATTTTGAAAGCCACTGAGACATCAGGTACTACTGTTGTATTTATGAAAAAGAAACAAAACAAAAAACATACTAACAACTGTGCCATCCTACTCCTTAGTTAATACATTTTATTATTCATAAACAGTTAACATTGTTAGCAAAATATTTTGAATTATATTTAACCCTATTTTTTCTTTAGTTTTGTATTTAACTTATTATATGATAGTCAGACTTAATGTATATTTGAACAATGAAAATATATTTTTACAAGATTTTACATTAAGCACTTAAAATGAATATGGTTAATGATAGTAAACTGTAACATGCTGTAACAAGATCGGTTAAACTGCGAAGAAAATGCTTTCAGAGAAAATGTTTCAGGTGTGAAGAACATAGATCTTCAATGCAATTTCAACCAAACCTGTTCCCACACACCCTGCCCCCACTACCATTAGAATATACACAAACATTTTAGCGTTTCATTCTGAGCAGAAGACCCTCACACCTGAAGAGTGCTGGCTGTGACGAATTAAACCGGTTTTACAGGTTTCAATCACAGACCATGTGACATGGGACTCAGTAAACTAAAACACAACGCCACTGGATTTGATAATACCTAACCCAAATCCGCAATATGGAAACAGAACCTGTGTAATTGTTGATAGATGATGTACTCGTAACATTTTTTCAAGACGAACTACAACATTTAAAAAATGACTTGTATGTACTTGATATGTCTAATCAATCCACGGGTTCCAGCACAAAACGAAACTAAAACGCATACCGTTTCGCGCTTCTTATTAGTTGCTCAAAAGTAATTTGACCGTATGAAATGCATAATATAAACCTAGAAACATATACGTGAGCAGTACTTAAGCACTGTAGTATCGGTGTTAAGACATACCTCTCAAATACTGTAAATCAAGTTAAAAATATCTCAAGACCGATTCTGGTCGTAATGAAACCATGTTTCGTGTATGTTTTCTTTTTCATCTTGATATAACTCATTTCTAAACCCGTTGTTTATTTATTTATCCCGTATTAATAAATAATAAATTTATTTTATTGTAAATATAATAAATTTAATATAACATTTATGTTTATTTATTTATCCCCCGCCAGGGGAGAGAGAGAACAGGGGAGGGATGTTGGTTTTGCATAAGGGGCGGGGCTATGGAAATTAGGTCTGTTTGGGAATGTGTAGTTACATGTTCTGGCTGTTTGTGAATTATCGTTGTTGAGTATGGAGTGTTGAGGTATTGATTTTGTGTAATGCTTTATGTTGAAAATTGAGGTGGATTTTGTTTATGATAAACAGGATAAACTGGGATGGGAGGAAGGTTTGGTTTTGCATAAGGGGCGGGATTATGATAATTGGAGGACTTTGCGAGAGTAAAATGGTTTGATATATTTGATTTTGTATTGTGGTTGTTATCTATGTTTTTGGTTGGTATTATGTTTATATGGTTGTTTTTGTTGGTTGGTTGTTATTATGGTTATTAATAATACGATCTATAGTTGAAATCTGAGCCTAAATAAAAAGAAAAAGCAAGTGATTAGGTTTATGAGCAATCTAATTACTTATTCGTTTAAAACGCTATATAAAATAAAGTTTATTATTAATTTGCTGGACAGAGCGGTGAACATTATTATGCATTAGACAAAGATAACGATCGTGATCAGTTTAGAAATCTGTGTACGCTGTAAGGTTTTTACTTCTTAAACTTTTAAAATACACGTTTTGAATAGAAAGAAATCCTCTTCCTGGTACAGTATGTATAGCAAACCAGCACGTCTTTTTTCTCCAATCAGAGGGGTGTCAGATGGTGTCAGCCAATCACCATTCTGCGTTGGGTAGCAACGGGTGACTGTTCTCAGGCGGAAGATGTAAACAGCTTAATGTTCGTGTTAAATAATTTTTTTAAATTCAATTAAACGGGCACAGTTAAGACATTAAATATACATATACATACTGTATACAGTACAGTTTGCATACGGTAATATGTTTATGTTACGTGATTAAAAAATAAATAAATAAAAATGAAAAGTCCAGCACCAGCTGGATTTGAACACACAACCTGCCAGTTGGTAGTCACACACCTAGACCAGTAGGCTACAAGACAGCTCGCATAAACAGACAGGCGAAACAGCCCTACACAGCCCTGTCGCAGGACACGGATATAATCATACCGTTATTAAATTCTTGAAATACGCGATTCCATATTATATTCCCTTTTAATCAAATTCTAAAAGTATGCTTGTTGACTCCGGCATCACGTTAGTTAAAGACTTCGAAGCTTACAATGTTTAGGGAGAAATGGAATACTGGTGTGTATTTTTTTCTTTAAAGTACCGAGACCAGCTATATACTGTATGTTTACGTTCCAAAATTAATATTGTTTATGGCCTTCACACGCGTTACAGTATGCTCCTATTCTTTTTATGCTCAGCTACTAAGATTTCCCTTCAGTGGTAAAATTCAATATCTACAACGGGCACAGTAAAGACGTTTACAGTAAGTCTTTCTACGACAGACCAACGGATCACGAGTGCCCCTGTCGGTCAACCAATCATGCACCGCGGTACCCCGTGTCATCTTACCTGCGGTACGTGTCTGTACCGCACACTTTGAATGGCTGCATCTGTATGGACCACTACATTCAGTACAACAAAATGTTCGACAGAGACACATCTCTTAAAATATATACTGTACATGAATTGAAAAAGCAAAAAAATGAATAATGTTGTTGTGAGACCAAGTAGTGAGAAGGAAGTATACAAAGATTTTGTGCTTAACTCAAAATTTGTAACATTTTGCTATAATATTAATTAATTTTGTTACCAAGATTTTATACCCAGTATTAAATTGGGACTGCAGTTCCCCTTTAATATTAAAATGTGCCTTTATATTGTTGAATATGCACCACTAAAAACATTTTTATATTTAAATGACTTCTTGCAAAACAGTGATGTAAATTGCATATGGATGAAGGCTGTCTGCGAGAATTAAGCTAATATTGTAGTTGATGTACAATATAGATATCTGTGGATATTCACCGATTTTATTTGTGTGTGGGACATTGGAAAATGTACTTTTTTTAGTGGCAAACTAAAAGCTACTGTACATGCTTTGCTTGGTGAAAAAGATACTTCAGAGCTAGTAGTCAAAATATATAAATGAGGTACGACCTACAGATCTACAGAACCTATTAGTGTCACAGGGGAAAAAATACATTGAAACAAAATAAAAATGCTTTAAACAAAAATTATTGTGTAAATAATGTTGCCCTGATATATTAATAAATTCAAACACCCTGTCATTGAGGACTCCTTGGTAGTTATTTTCACTATTTTTATGAACAACAGAAAAGACATGGCTTTATAAAAAAATTTTTTGTGAAACTGTAGGAACATGTACAGTAATAATAGGACATTGCCTAATCTTTAAGCATTGAACAGAC
The DNA here is from genome assembly GCF_059453375.1 of Lepisosteus platostomus. Lineage (NCBI taxonomy): Eukaryota > Metazoa > Chordata > Actinopteri > Semionotiformes > Lepisosteidae > Lepisosteus > Lepisosteus platostomus. Next base: position 53,384,916 of record NC_142616.1, read on the forward strand.
TGCATTTGAATTTGACTAGCAAATGCAAATGTCAAGAAATGTGCAATGTGAGGGGAGCAGAAACTAACAGTATATCTGTGTCAGCTTGCATAGACATGAATGTAATGAAATACGGGAATGCAACCCTCAAAATCCAAAAACAATTCTAGGATCCCACAGAAGTTGCTGCCGTAGCCAACATTGTGTTTAAATCCAATGTTGTCCTTTTTAAATGCAATCATTTTATTTTCCATGGGACTAATAGGCTTCCAAGAACATCATGATTGAAAAGCAGATTAGCATGTCCTTGTGAAATGTGAGACATTCCAATTCAAATACAATATGAAAGATATTCTGTTCAAAATTTGTTTAAGTAACAAAAATATTTTCAAATATTATTGAAGCCTTTATTTGTGATACTGTAGCATTTACATTGCCGCCTGTTGTTTTAACTTTTTCACACCTACTGTACTGTAAAGTGCTTTTTTCACACCTACTGTAAAGTGCTTTGAGATACTACTTTTAAAGACGCTATATAAAACAAAGTTTATTATTATTTAACTGCTTAGGTCAACTTTGTACAGATTGCCCAAACACAACATAATCCAGTGTCCTGGTATTTTTCTATGTTTATGTAATGGTGTAACCAGGTGACAAGATGGTGGCACAGGAGTCGGGAGTACTATCCTCACACAGGCTGGCCATTAGTTCTCTGAAACCTGCTGCAATACACCTATCCTGTGCCATCTGGTGAATATCACTGGAAACCATCACGTATTTTCCATTATTTTTACATTTAAAATTAGAATCTGAAAGTGCTTTAAAGTACAGTGGTTGTAGAAAAGCAGTTGTACTATCTTTAACCTTTCAGAATGTCTGAACCTTGGCTAAAGGGGGAATGGACAAACCAAAAGAAAGATATAAATCCATACAATAAAATACACAGATTCAAAGATCATCACAAGAAAGAAAAAGTGCCAATGTCTCATCCATAAAAAGTGGTGTTTAATAATCTAAAACCATTTTCAGGTGGGTAGCTGCGTCAGCATGCGCAGACTACAAAGGAACAAATAATAGGTTTATTCCATACTGAAAAGAAAAGAGAGAAAACACAACGTTTCAGCCGTGGAGCCTTCTCCAGGTGTGAGAAAGACAGGGCAGTAAGCAAGTAATGTAGCGGGAGAACAAAAGCTGGGAGAGAGGAGGAGAGAGGGGCAGGAGCAGGGGACAGAAAGAGAGGCCAATCAGGAAGTGTGAAGTCAGGATAGGTGAAGTGAGGTGTGAAATGAAACCTATAGTGAACAGAGAGAATTTAGAAGAAAAGTAGTCTGTCGTTAAGAGAAGGCGGAAGGTGTGATCCTAGCTGCAGGATAATTTTGGTTTCTGTAGTCTTCCTGATGTATGAGTTCGGAAAACCGTCTTTGAGAACACAGACGGAGAGATTAAAGTGATCATGGCCGTCAAAGGTGAAATGAGAAACAATTGGCTTTGAAAGATATTTAATCTTCACACCCCTAATGTTCTCTGAAGCGGTCTCTGAGTCTCCCTCCTGTTTCTCCAATGTAGATTTCTGGTTATTTACTGCAAGAGATACAGTAAATAAGTTTGCTGGAGGTACAAGATGCCATCTGGGTGATCTGGAATTGTCCTGAGGGGCCTTGAATGAGTGTGGTGTTAGATGTGTACTTGCAGGTGATACAGCGAGCTCTGTTGCAAGGGAAAGTGCCTGGTGTGGATGGTTACTGAGTGTGGTCGAGGGAGCTGTGAACAAGAAGGTTACGCAGATTAGGTGTTCGGCGATATGAGATGATGGGGCGGTCAGAAAAGAGGGCCCCAGTGGAGGGATCATCCTGTAGGATGGAAAAGTTGTCGTTGATGGCATCTTGTACCTCCAGCAACCTTATTTACTTATTTTATACTTTATACTTATTTACTGTATCTCTTGCAGTAAATGCCCAGCCATTTATATTGGAGAAACAGGGAGGAGACTTGGAGACTGCTTTTCCTTTAAAAACATTTTCTTTAGCTTTTAAAGTCATGAAGGTTATCAGTTCTTAATTTTGATTTTCAAAGAGCAATCTAAAGATGCTTGGTGTTGCTTGCTTTGTGTGGTATTTGTGAAAAACAGTAATCTTATCAAAGGTGTGCTTAACAAGCATTTCATGTTAATTGGTTTCTGTTTAAGAGCATTTTTAAATTCACTTGCTCTAAGCTTCCTGGAGATTGTTGGACTTTACATTTTTCACATTCAGTGGCTTTCAGCATACCTTTTCTGATGAAAAGTGTCTTGCACCTAATAGGTGCTTTGTCTCCTATTAGGAGTGAAGATTACTAGGGGTGGGCTCTGAAAGGCACTGCATGTGAAAGACTACAAGATCAACATTGAACATCTTTTCACTGCTCCTTCTGAATCTTTTCTTCCCACAAACATTACACATTCTTGCAGTGCTACTGTCACGATTGTAGTCCCTCCTCTTTAAGGGTGCTCCGGCTCTTTCACTTCGGATTTAATTCTGTGCACTTGACCCCTGTTCCCAGTCCACCTTAAAAGCCAGGCGCTGACGTTCATCCGGGCTCTGCATCTGGTTTCCGCACCATGCGAGTCCGGGACCTGGAAGCGCCTGGTCCTGTTAAGGTTTTAATCTCTGTTCCCGTTCCCTGTCCGCCGGTTCCAACCCGGTTCATGTTTTAATTCCTTGTTGGATGGATCACCTGGCTATGGACTTATTCTTGTGTTTTTGGATTCCCTCCCTGGATTACTTTTGGATTGTTTGCCTCGACCACACCTCCCCTGTGCACCAGCACACTTTGGACACCCCCCCCCGTTTTCATCCCCGTATTCCTGCATTACTTTTTCCTAGTGTTTCCTCACGATTCTGGATTGTGTTGTCCGCATAGGGTCCGGAAAGAACTGATCGTTACAGCTACAGTACGTCACTCTGAATAACTAAATGTGTGGGATAGTGGGAAATGTAGTTTCTTAGTTCATGTATTACTGTAAGTTCCACAAGCTAAATCAAAAGCAAGGGTTACAAAATGATGGGTTTATTTGAAAGAAAGTTTAATTTTCCATTACACAGCAGTGGATATTTCTAAAGACAAAAAGACACAGAGCCATTAGAATAACAGGTTTCTGGGTCTATATACATTATAAGGACACCTGCCAAGCATTTTATTGCAAAACTGATTTTTGCTAACTGTTGGCAGTGTTTTGAACATTTGTGAAAAGTAAAAAATATTAGAATATATATTTCCAAAAGCATTTTTTGTTTTATGAGAACATGGATTAAAATACATAGAGGAAGCACTTAGTGCAGCTTAATGAGAAAACCAAGTTGTGTTATTTGCTTTGATCATGAATGAAAGAGGTATTTGTTGTTAATTCTGCTACAGACATACGGTACAGCACATCATTTCGAAATAAATTTGGGGTCACTAAAAACCCATTCATGGATATACAAGTATATTTATGGATATGCTCTTCATACAGTAAGTCCCTTGACTCATTTAAACATTTTTTAAATATGATATGACAAAAAACAATGGATATACTATTAACATAAATGTATAAGTAACACAGTTGACACAGTCATAATTTATTTCAAATTAATTAATATCATTGAACTCTAAAGTGTGCAAACATTTTTGAGGAAAAAAAAATATTTGAGGGGATATGTAATTAAGAAGTTAATAATTCAGAGAAGGAACAGGCAATTCCTTAATAACATGGGGCTCTGGAGTAAGCCAGGTAGAAGAAGGCTGACTAGGAAAGCTGAAGCAATTACATTCTAGCACTTGCTGCATTGAGCACAGACACCTCACATCTCTAAGTGTAATCTTTCCTGAGATAAGTGTTGATGAATCTGTGCAACTGGTAGACTTTAGGGCATTTCTTCTATGGCTTTGTCTGCAGTGTCCTTGTCAGTGTAAAACAGTTTTACATTTGGGCCTCCATCACTCAACATCCTGGACAAATGAAGGTGCAGTTGGAATATTCATTCCTTGGCTGACCAATCTGTGAGATGTTCTCTTCATATCATACCCTCTTCATCAGGAAGAACTTCCAAGTTCCTATAGTCAATTTCTTAAGGCATCCAGAAATACAATTATTTAATAACTTAATAAAGTTAAACTTATTTTGTAATTATGATTATGGATTGCAAAATAAAATATGAAATAAAACATTTTTTGAGTCTATAGCTATAGTCTACATACTGTAGAGTTTTTCTAATTTATCCATACATACTGTATTGCAGTTTTCATTCATTTCAGTATATACCAAATAAAATTACTTACATATCTTAGAACTAACATATTTCCCCACCAGCTGTACTTGTATCCTGTACCAACATAAAAGTTTATGAAGAAAACATTAATTCTTGTTTTTTCAGTTTCCAAAAATAAACCATAAAGCATCAATCTAGATGAACCAGTCTTTCCACTGCCTGCAAAAACTACAACTCTTAGAAATACTGCTTCCTTGGATATTGCAGGTCTTGTCCAGCATTGGTGTTTTATAATTACTTTTATAACTTGTTTGTTCAATCATATGTTGTTAGTTGTTTAAAATGTTGACCCTTGCAAGTGTTCAAGGGAAATGTAGTTAAAACGAGCATTTCAAAACTTTCCAAAAATAATGATAGGAAGTAAACAAGTTAAAGAACTTAGAAAAGAAAAATGTTTATGAAGAAGGTGGAATACTGATTTGTACAGTACCATATTTTTTATTTTCAGCTACTACTGCCAGTACCATTTTTTTATTTTCAGCTACTACTACCAGCTATATGATTAATGTATCTGTAAATAAAACTAATTAATAAATTCATATGGTTCTTTGGTTATTTTTATTTTCAGCTACCAAAATTTCCCCTTTGATATCCATTTTAACCAGATATAATAATGGAAGCTTCAAGTACATTAATGTTGCAGTAATGTACTTCAAAGTACCATTCATAGTGGTCCAATATGAGAGCTTTCGATTTAATGAATCCAGTAATCCCCTTTTCAGAAAAAAAAATTGACAGCCATCTTACAATTTTAAAATGGTAGCTGGGCTATGTATTTATATTTTATACAACTTAAAATGTATTTTTAAAATTTTCAGGAAATATAATTAGTAAACTTTATTATTAAAAAAACAGATTTAATAAACCTAATGTTTCAGAAACATCTAACAACAAGTTCACCTACCAATGGGTTCTGAGCAGTGAAGGACTGAAGGTGGAATGCCAGATAGAGGTGACTTGTGCTTTCTGCTGGCACAAATTCTAGATGGCTGCACCTGTATATATGTGTATTTAGAAAATCACCAGGGGACAATATTAACTTCTAGCTCATTCTTTTCGTAGTGTGCAAAGAAATTTGAAAGTTCTTTATTGAAAAAAATTAGGAAAGGGTAAATCATCATTCAAAAAGACAGGCTCCAGAGACACTTTCCCTTTCTTAAATCAATTTCAATCACCAAGATCAATTTCTCTATATTCCCCATTTTAAAAGATGATAGGTAACAATGAATGAGAAGCCAGGGATGCCACAAAGTGATGCAAATCTGCGGAATGACATCATATCCGCAGTGTCTAAGAAAAACCCTGCTTTTAAAGCTGACTCTATCCTTTCAGTGGAAACAAACCAAAATGTGTTCAAAATAATGTTTCCTAGTGTGACAGCTTGGGATGACCAGTCACCACTGGAGTCTTCTAGTTGTGTCTTTTAAGCATTGGGAGAAAAGCTCCTCATGGTTATTTCTCTACACACTTCTAACACGTGTGTCATATCTGGATACTACCTGACCCACACAAACAAAACTTAGATCCACATTTGGAGCCCTACCTACAGTATATTTATACATAGTTGAATGGGTAAGCCTTTGCTTTACATCTTTTGCCAATAGCCACGATATTTAAAAATCCCTTTTTTCCTCACTTTAATAACTCACAAATGTTTTAAACAAAAAACAAAGAGCTTGCTGCATCATTTTATATCCTGACAGGCAAGGTAATCACTAAGAGCTGAGTTTCATCACTAAGGAAAGGAGCTAATCAGTGGTACTGTACCTTTGCCTACCCTACTGCCTTTGTAAGCAGGGTAGAGAAAAGTACAAACCAGAGCAGACAGGGTTATTGTGGGTAAAGGCTTCTCAAAACTCAAAATCTATTTGTTCTGCATATTCTGTCAAACTAGCTAAATCTAAATGGCAAGTTCTTGTTTTTTCCAGTGAACTGAATGGTTTAAGTGGTGCCTCAAAAACAATAATGCTTTAAAATTAATTAATGACACATTTGAAATTCAAATTATAATTATGATTATTTGGAGGATCATTGTGGGTGTTTATGAGTGTTTATTTAATTACAGAAGAATTTAGACTGCCAAAAAATCAACCTTGTTGTTATCCTCACTCTAGTTTAGGTACAACAAAATTATGAGTGTTTGTGGTACTTGAATCAAAAACAACCACCTGAGCAGTTAATTAAAAGATTTGCAAAATAAAAATGGAAATAAAATAGACATGCAAAGGCAATGCATAATACACAATGATTTAGATTTTTAAGATTACCAGAAACAGACCAAAGTAACACAAACTTATAACTGCAAATATTAAGTAGATTCCAATTTATCTGCCTGGAAAAAGGACCTACAGCAATTCTGTAAATTCTAATTTCTCCTAGACTTTTCACATACATGTGCTCTTTTGGTGACACATTTATTGATATCCTGTTTATCTGAATGATAAATTAGAAATTAAATAGGGAATCACTGTTCAAACACTTGTAGTTCAATGATAATATACTGTATATGACTACTGATCATCATCAAAAACCATAGTAAAAATAGAACAAAACAAAATATCTGATGGAGACATACAGAAAATGAAATGTGGATTTTGATTGTATGATAGCATCACTTGAGGAAATACTTAATAAATGCTACATTTGCTGATGTTCGCAGGAGACTCATGGGGATACTACACTTCTCTCATGGTCTGGAACTTTATATTTAGGGCAGGTAAAATTTAGTTTTTTGTTTAAAACAAATCACATAAAGCAACTTGACAACAGAGTTTTAAAAGGAATGACCCTTGACCGTGAAATGTTTTCTGGTATCCAAATCAAATTTGTTTCTCAGCATGATATACCTGTACATTATCTGCAGTCTCAATTAAGAACAAAAGAATAGTCAGAGCTATGTAACCGAGAATCCACTTACAGTAGTTTCACTGCTTGCTACAGGGTACAGGTATTGTACAGAGCAATGCATGCAGAGGTTTTGTGGTGAAGCAGAACAAACAACAGGCCACAGTCCCATCAGTTTTAGCTCATATTACTTGGCAAAGGGAATTCTACACAGTCAGATCCAAATGAGTAATTAAACATTAATATGCATTCCATCCATCTATTTTCTAACCACTTTATTCAATGAAGGGTTACAGGGGGAGCCAGTGCTTATCCTGGCAAGCAACTAACACAAGGCAGGACTGACAGGTTGCATCACAGTGTGGTATGGCAACTGCAGTATTGCTGACCACAAAGCCCTACAGTGGGTGGTGAAAACTGCCCAGTCCATCACTGGGGTTGCTCTCCTATCCATCCAGGACATTTATGATAGACTGTGCTTGAGAAAACCTCTAAGCATCATTGAAGACCCAACACACCCCAGCTACAGACTGTTTGACCCTCTACCATCTGGAAAATGGTACCAGAGCATCCAGACTCACAGATTTTACCCCCACACTATCAAACTTAATCTCCCAGCCTCTCTCACCCACGATTTAAACCCTTACAGTGCCTTCTCTCTTTATCAAAACTCAAACACACATTGAAATCTACCTCTACCTCACATGTCAAGAAGTTCATTCCCCATAATTTTCTATCCTTTATTTCATTCTGTTGATGTCTGATTTTGAACAACTGATGTTGTTTTGCACATTACCTCTTCTCTGTTGTTGTTTTGCACATTGCATATTGTCTCTGTCTCTTTTCTTATACAATTGTATTGTTGTTTTTTGGTACTGCTTACCGTCTGAGAGCTACCTAAACAGCATTTCGTTATCCCATATACCTGTGTATGAGTATAATGACAATAAACTTGAACTTGAAGTGTGCACACACTTACACCAGGGCCAATTTTCCTCTGAAGCCAGTTAAACTACTAATTTGGATTTGGACTACGGAAAGAAACAAGTGCACCCAGACACCCATGTGAACATGGGGACAACTTACAAACACCATGCAGATACAGTAGCATACCAGGACTAGAAATAAACTCAGGACCCATGCTCTGCAATGCATCTATGTTAACCACTGCATCAATGTGCCTCCCTAAAATGCATTGTATTCTTTGTGTAATAAAAGTAATGTGGGATGGGCAGCACAGTGGGAGAGTGGTTAGCCTGGTTAGTGGTTAGTCCTGCCTCCTAGCACCCATTGCTTGCCAGTATAGGCTCTGACTCCCCAGTGACCCTATCTTGAATAAAGCGGTTAGAAAATGGATAGATGGATGGGTGGAAGTAATGTGAACAAATAATAATAATAATAATAATAATAATAATAATGATAATCACATTTTTTTAATATTGTGGATAGTTATCAAATTTCAAAAAGTCATCTCTTTCTAATTTAATTGGAAAGGCATTGTTACTTGCCTTTGGTTCCCAGTTAAACCTTCATATTATTGAGTTGGTTCATTTGTGACAAATGGCTTTTTTTTAAGACTGTGCTTTAAAAAATATTTATTGTTTTGTCAATTATATTGTTTTCTGTAAACTTAATCCAAATGAAATATTGATTATAATAGGAATTGCTGCTGCCCTGTCATTCATAGCACAGATAAAAAAGGAGAACTATCGAAAATCAATTTCAGCACTGCCTTGCTTCTTGAGCTGTCCAACAGATACAAAATTAGTGATTAGTTCTGCTCTAGGATTAGGAATACAAAGAACAATTACTGGGCTCGCTGATTTGTGACAGACTTTTACAAGGTCATTTTTATAAATACTCAATCCACTGACCTCATGTAGCAGAATAGCAGGAGCCCTGTCAACTCCATAAAAAACTAAATTAAAATTTGAATATGCATACTACACAAAATCATACATCTCTAAGAAACATGATCTGAATTTTTTAAAACAGTGTTTTCTTTTTCTTTTGGCATTATAATTTCACAACAAAAATATTTTTGCATTAACTACAAAATTTCATATTAACAATTGGATCATTAGAATATATGTAAAAACAAATACTGAACAGTACATTTCCCATTACATTGTAATTTTCTTCCTAAACATTGATCTCATTGTGTACTTAGAATTGCTTTCACTCTTTCAAACACACACACACATATGATATACATTACTGTTTTCCTGACCATTGATTCTTGCAGGTACAGTACCTGAAGGAAGAGTTTCATTTTAGAAATATGAATGGCCTATGATATTTAACCCACTTTTCTTCATGAAAGAAGGGTTGTGTATTTCTACTCATTAATAAATAAATTGCACACTTTAAAAAATAACAAAATCACAATGATAAAATAATTTTAGCATTAATATATATTTTATGTACATATTTTGTTTCTGGTTTAACCACGATTTATATTGATGTCCATGAAGTTATTATCAAAAACATTTGTATGAAAAATATTTTTTTTGTTAATGAAATCAAAGTTAGTGCAAATAAGCAGAATACAACAATCTATTGATTTAAAGTTAGAATGCATTGATCCATTGTCCTAAAGATGCTGAGTCAACCTTTTGTGCTACACAATCTTCCAAACTAGTGATTTGCTTTAAGTCGGCAATACCACATTCAGCAATACTGAATACACTAGTGATAATGATGAGCTTTGAAGTCACATGAGAACTTAGAATTCTCTGTGGATGTATCATATGTATGCCACTGTCATAAGAAACTTAAATTATTTTTCTGTATAACATAAATGAATTGTTGGTTGATGTGTGCATTCTTTTTAAATAAGTGATTTGAATTTATATGCTGAATAGTAAATTCAGGGGGATGACTAGGAATCAAATTAAGGAATAGCCATTGACTTACAGTATATGGTATAGCCACATTTTATTAAGTATTATGTTACTGTAATCATCAATGATTGCCACATCTAAAAATCTAATTACATTTCACAGACAGGTTTGGTTTTTTTTAGGTAAATTTTAAATGAGCTTGTTTTAACGAAAAAAATCTCAGCTCTTTACATTTCATGCTCTTAGTACGCTTTCTCAGCAACACATTAGGTCACTGACCTTTGCAACCTGCACTTTTCTTACACAAAACCCAGTTTTGTGTCTTAATATAGACTGAACCTTTATGTGACTATTCAGCGCTATTATTGATTTCAGTGAGGAGTCTGAAAGAGAGAAATAAAAAAATGAAGAAATTTAAGAAAACATGTATTTTAAACAAGAACACAGTGTTACTATGAAATACTTTTGAATTTTTGAATTTTTGAAGTCAAATAAAAATAATAATAGGAGAAATTCTAATCTGTATAATTATAACATTGTACAGTAAGTGACATCCCTGACTTAAGTGTACTTAATGCATGATATCATATAGCAACATCAAGAGATTAAATACAGCCAAAGCTCACAGTTTTAATATTTTAATTTAATATCTTACAATTGGTTTTATATATAATGCGCATTTGAAAAGAAATTTGCAATACCTACTTTGGGTTATTCTCATTTCCACATCAGTTAGTATTTTGGCTCATGAGGAGTATTAACTATTTTACAGCATCTGCATTTTCATGGACCTGTATGTCAAATGGTACAAAATATTGTTTGGCAGTTCTGAGTGTTGTGTCACCATACCAGTGTGACAACAATGACCTTTTCATTGGCAAGTTAGGAATTGCTTCAGGAAGCTCTGTTATTGATTTAGTCTCTCAGTTTAACCTTTTGATATTTTGTTTTGTTATTTTTTTATACTTTTAGAAATGTATATTGGCAGCAGAATATTCAGTCGATAAATAACTCTACAATTTTCAAAGGTGCAAAACAAAGACCAGAGATCAAATGCAAGTCTGAATTTCACCATCTTGGTTAAACCAGGTATCACTGAAACTTAATTAAACTTCGAAATACAATTTTCTCAAAATCATAGGCCCATACATTTACTATGCCTCAAGATACAGTATATGTTGAGTTTTTTTGACTACCTAAATATGCTGGCCAAACAGTAAGTACAGCACTAGTTGTATATTATTGTTGTGTAGTTGGGCTGCTGGTGTGGGAATGACTGCCACACATTGCCCAGATGCACTTCAGTGATGAATAAAGTACTGTAGGTCCCTTCCTAAATGTAAAGTGATTTAGGAATGAAAGGGGCTATTCAAATGGAATTATTTCTCCTCCTTCATCTTCTATTTTCATAACCAGCTAATTACTAGAATACTTGTAACACATGAAGTCTTCAATATCTACAAAGACAAAAGACTCATAAAGAGGAACAATAGATTCTGTGAAATTGATATACAGTACGTACTGTAGTTGTATTTACTACTGTACTGCATACAGTATCAATAGCTATGTTAATACTGAGGTTTTTTAAGCAATTTTGTTGTTTTTGCTAACATCTTGCAACTGAGTAATCAGAGTACTATAACATACTGAAACATTAAATTGCTACTACTATCTGTTATATACTATATAAAAATAATAGTAGATAAACAATTGGGAATGTACAGAAAGGCATACTGTAGGATAATTCAGTATTATGATAAATGAGCCATATACAGAAGCATATCTTTGCTTTTAGGGTATGTGGAACATATTCTATCATGATGTGACCCATTGCTAATGTTGTTACCTTTTATATAATAGACTTTAACTATAATAAATTATTTCAATTCCAATGTAGAAAATATTAAATAAGTAGAACATGTTGGTCTTGTGCCTCACAATAAGTCTTTCCTAGCATTTTGGTCTAAGCGCAACTACAGTAACTACATTGTTAGCACCAGGGATGTAAAACTACCAGAAATAAGGAAGTCATCCAATTTAATGACAGATGATATTATTTATATCTAAGCATTACAAATCTCAGAAGAGACTTTGCCATCTGGAACAGTGAACAAGACAGGAAGGTAAGCATCCAGGGGTAAATAATTTTATTTTTTAGAGCATTAATGAGGGTGCATGGCAGAAGAAACAAGTATATTCAACATCCAGATCAAAAGTATACAGATCTCTATTAATCATCCTCTTGACATTGGATCATTTCCAATGGACCAGAAATCTCTTCTATTAAATAAATGTAAGGATGCTACAGTATGAAGTGCTCTAGGTTCTGTTCACTATGCCTTTTAAATTTTAACATAAAGATTTATGAGAAAAAAAGGAAGACTAGCTTGTCTGACAATTTGCATTGACTGCTTCATATTATACTGTACATATAGCTGACCGTTTTCCTTCTGTTGTGCTCAAAGTGGATGTTGAGAAGGCTTTTGAAAGATTGGAGTGGGAATATTTATGAGCACCTCCGTGTTTTGGTTTTGAACACATTGTAGTTCACCCACTACTTGTGACTCCTCCCTCAATCTAGGAGACAAGTTTCCTTGCCAGCTTGATTAAGTGGCTCTTTAGCCTCAGAAGTTCCACAGAAAACAACCAGCTCCCTGCATGTGCAGTGCTGTTTCCTCTTTCTTCTAACTCCTCTGATGTACAGTAACTGTCACATATACAGTAGGTGACTATAAACAAAACTTATTCTTGCTTTGTGCACAACTATACCATCTAGCAATTATAGAGGATGCTAGGATCTTTTTCCCCTGCAACAGGTTCTGTTTACCTCCCAGAATCAACAGTGCATGCAACATACACTAGTATTGCTTATGGTTCATTTAATTTTCTAAAGATCTCAACATTCATCACTACTCAATAACTCAGATTCCAGAGGATCAACAGTCCATTTAAGTAACGAGGAAAGGGGAAAGGGAACTATTAGTCCTTATTACCCTGTTCAGCATGATTACACCTGTACTGTATATACAAGAAAATAAACATTCTTCTACAGTAGTCTCTGTTAGTGCAGTGAAGAACAGTCACAAAGAAGAAGAATGCCGCCCAGTCCAGTTTCCCCAGTCTCTGCAATGTCTGGGCTACAGTATATTAAAGTGCCCCTGCAGGCTGCACTCTGTTCTACTCTGTTCAGTATTGGCTCTCCTAACCTCATTCTTTGGTCCCAGGAAAAACAAAATCCCAGTACAGTACCTGTTCTAATGTCTATTTTGGTCTGATGTTCCTGGATCTCCTCTTATGGTCTTGCAGAAAGCAGTTTCCCTTGCTCTGTCCATCTTGTGTCAAGGTTCTCATGGGAGGAAGAAAGAGCAACCATCTCTTCAGGTTCAGAACGTTTTATCCCTATATATACAGTATTTGTTAGCCAGTCCCCCTCAGTGTTACGGTCCCACCATCTTGCCACCAGGGGGCACCCCAACCTCTACAGCCTACTCCGACTGCACAGCAGAGGTGCAGACCAAGCAAACATCAGTACCCAATCCAGGCTTGCCTAGTGGCCCTAGCTCACCACACAGTATTGTTGCGTTTACCCTGAGCTCCAGTTCTAGCCTTCGGTATTTTCTTCCCTGGTTCCTGCTTTCGTCTCCTACTCCTGTTTACTTCCCTGTTCATTGTTTGCCTTATCATTGTTCTTGGGTTTTGTCTGCTAGTCGCTTCCTGGATTGGTTTTCTTCAGTTTGGTGTTCTCAGCCCCTGATATTTGACTCTGACTATTGGAATGTGTTCCTGGACCTGGATTCTAGACTTCTCCTTCTGGCTTTGGACTCCCACTCACCATTCAGGCCCTGGCCTTGGATTTCCCTCATTCACTGTTTTGAATCACATACTGTTCCTCCTCCAACTGTTGGCATTCTGTGACAGAACCTTTCTCTGGTGTAATGGCTGTATAGACAGTTTAGACAAACAAGAAGTAGGCCCTGTGCAGATTCCAACAGACAAAGAAAGTCCAAATGAAAAAAATAAAACACAATCCACAACTGAAGTCTGAAACAGGCCAACATCCAGAGCCAGGGTGGTATTCCAGGGAGACATCAAATAAAATCTGAAACCAAAGTCTTGAAACAAGAAACGTCCAAAATTAGGTAAGCAATCCAAGGAGGAAAAAGCAAACAAAAAATAAGGAATGTCCAAGAAGCTAAGAGGTAACAATAAACAAAAAACAAGAATAAAGCTAATGAGTAAAGGAATCAGGACAAGGAAGAAAATACTTAGAAGAGGGAACAGTTGTATTATTGTGCCTATTATTGAGGACTGTTAAATTGTTGTTTAGCCCAGATACTTGATGATCCACAGAGGATAACAGACTGCATTCCTATGAATTGCAATATTTTTCCTTCTCCTCTCTAAAGCATTAAATTGTATTGTTGAGGGTGTAATTGCAAATACCTTTTTGATTTGGAACCAATTTCACATTTTTTCCAAATGGGTAACACTTCACATGCTCTATTACTAATATGGCATAACAGTAGTTTAGTAACAGATTTTGTCTCTTTCTGTATATTCTCCTTGGTCTAAACAACACCACTTAGGAGAGTTCATGAACAGATCATACCCATCACTTTTGTACTCCCAGGGCAATCGGCACTTATTTATTTATGTTTCGGGATTGGCCCAGATTTAATGCATTCTGGAAATATGTGAGGTCTGTGTTGGCAAATACAGTATATTAGGTACTATTTTGCCCCAGTCCCCATAGGTTCTGTTACATCTGATGTCTCATGCTCAACTCACTCTGATGTGAATTGTTTCAGGGGGATGACTGTATCGAAGTAGAGTTGGATGGAGCCTGCTATTTCTTATTCTTGTGTTTGGTTTAGGACATTTACATTATATTTTGCTATTAGAAAGGTCTATGCTGTGGCTTTACCCAGCCACTTTTACTGTGTGGGCAGGTTGGAACACTGCTGTTGATGAAGTTCCCCAGATTATATGTTGTTTCATATTTCTTGTCTAAGTATGTTTGTCCAGATTTTGTTCTTTTTCTTTTTTCTCCTCTGAAATTTAACTAAAGCACTGTCATGTCCATAGTGTATCTCTGGAAAATGTACATGTGAAGTTTTTTAGTCTATGATTCCTCTGTAGTTGGGGTTTAAAGGGGAATTCCAACACTATTTTCATATTTTCGGGTTAGAAAGAATCAGCATTGGATGGTGACTTGTGCAGACCTATGATATTGTAAACAAGCCGGCTTGTGAATACATCTCTTTTAATTCCAATAATATTGCTTTTGATTTTGAGAAGGTTTTGTTAACAAATACTGCAGTACTTACTTGTTGACTTTGTATGCAGATCACATTGTAACATTCCCGTGGTGAAATGTCTGCTGCACAAGCTGTATTTATATGCTCATACATCATGATGACATTATTACATTATTCATTACAGAGACTAGTGAGTATGAAGGGCTGCATCACATGACAATCCGTGGGAACTCGAATGGGAATGCGAATTGCTTCAACATGGTGACTTACAGTACTTTGACAATGTTCACGATTTTGTGCTTAATTTTAAATTTGTAATTTTTTTCAATAATGTACAATATTTTGTTACCAAGATTTAATAACCCACGTGAGAAATTGGGACAGCATTTCCCCCTTTAAATTTTAAAAACCACATAATTTTTCAAAAAGTCATCTGACATTATTCCATTTTACCCGTTATATATTAAAATATTCAAGTCATCTTAACATCTTAATGTCTAAACATAGTATTTTGAATATACAACATTAGTTAGATATTCAACAGTTCTTTTTCACAAAATTGCCTAATGCTAATATAGTGTCCCTTGTGCTTTACTCATATTAAATTGCTAAAGAAATAATACAGCTGTTTTTAAAACCTTCAATAAGGAGTTCTAGGAGCTGGAAATGAATAATTCATAGAGTTTAATTGTCTTTACAACATGCAGTTTACTTCAACAGGATTTTCACTGGCTTTTTATGAGTTTTACGTCATAATCATTACTGCAGTTCAGACATCTGTTTCTTCACAATATAAAACATATTTTTGAAGATAACTTAGTTTAAGTTGCAAAAAATATGTTTCTGAATTTGTTATGGAGATGCACCTATGCTCAAGAGTGTTACTTAAAATAAATTAAATTAGATGAATTTCCAACTCAATTGACATTGATACCAGAAATAATTTATAACTGTGATTTTAAGGTATCAATTATATGAGCAAATAAAATGCTCATAGAAGAATATTGAGAAAATAAATTTTGGTTTCTGTTGTCAGCTGTTCATGCTTCACTGCTTTATGTAAGTCTTCAAAACACTCAGAATATTTCAAAAGAACCATATGTTTAAACGCTTTGTCTAAGAATCTTGTAGCCACCCTTATGTTGGTTGTCAGGTTTATTGAACATAGTCTTATTGTGATAAACAGCAGCTCATAACAAATGTATGGACACTTACAAATATACTGTATGTCAGACCCAGAGATACATTTATGAGAACATCAGAATGTGAATGTCTGCTGAAAAAAAAAACCTAAATTAAATTAAATTAAGTACTTAATGTGGTTAGTGTCCACACTACAGCATCATCCAATACCATAGTCAGGAACAATATTTCAGGAAGAAAACTCAATTAGATCATAACTTGCTATTTGCATAGGAAACTTTTGCAAGGTCATTATGTGGACACTTTGGTTATTTTTTCAGAAAGCTCCATAATTTAGAAAATCTTTATGTGACTCTCTTTGTAGGGGCATAATCATAAAGGACAACAACATTTGATCCAAATACTACAGTAGATTTCCAGGCCAAATCATTCATTCTGTCAGTGATCCATTCAAAATTGTTTATTGTGGTCCACATAGTACAGACAAAGTTGAAAGTTTATTAAAGTAAATATGCTGAAAGAAAAGTCTTTTTTTGTGCAGCCAACAAAACAAACCAGAGAGTAAACTTACTTGAAATCTTTATGCAAATTATTTTGGGCTATTTAAAGCTTGTGTGCAACACAAGAACCTGCTATTCTTTTTCACTACTTCTCATTTGATCTCTAGGCTAATCTTAGGATTTTAAATCATTTTCACACTCTCTGTACTATTGTTTCAATTGCTCATAAAAGTGTGACTTAGTCCCTGCTACATTGAATGAAGAGGGCTCTGAGCCGCTTCAAACGCACTTTGATTACTGTCATTATTAAGATAATACAGTGTAACAGTTTATAATGTATTGACATTAAAGCTCACACTGCACTGCCCAAATACGTTGGTAGAGAGTGGTGAGTCTTATTTAAGAGAAAATAATTATTCTTTTTCTTCTGGGAGTGTTCATTCTATAGTAATCCTGCTGTCAAAGGACACGGGGCTGTTCATAAATGTGGACTACACGTTTCTGTACATTGTCTGCTGATGTATTTTCATCCATCATGTTGTTGTAGCTGCTGTTTCCCCATTGGTCATTTGGCAGAGTGACACACTTGGACTGGAACTGGAAGTTGCTCTCTGCTCCGGGGCTCCGGGGAGATGATTGCAACCAGTGGAGGAATGGGACATTTAAGAGATTGCCTCAAGGCATTTCCCTCCCTGAGCAGCAAGCAGAGAAAAGCATTCATGCCAGCATTTGTCTGGACACTAAAATAGCTCACAGCTGTATTTGAGTTCTTCCATTAATTTGGATTTATCCCCCATGTAAATACTTATGTGTATTACAAGTTTGTTTCTCTTCATACTGTTGTGTTTGAGTTTACAATACCCTCACAGTTCAATATGTTATAGAAATTTAATTTAGAAAAACATACACACATATGATCTCTCCAACATAGACTGACATTGTTGAACTGATATTGTCCAAGTATTTAAAGATCACCCAAAATTGACTGGGTGGGGGTTAGCTGTGTCATTTCAAAGTATTTTATTCCTCCACAACAAAAGACAACTCCTTTAAAAAGCAAACATTTTGCTGTTATAACTTCTACAGTCTATTCAGTATGTGACGTTATTAACACGGGAAATTACTGCACGTTAAAAATACCACAGATATTGGATGGAAATACTGTATACTTGTCCTACTGGCTCACAACATTACTTGACTGAATTTACAATGTAATTAATGAATCCTACAAAACATAAATCAAAGCAGTATTATTTTTAAACATCATTTTTAGTACAGTTATTATTTATGCTGCTAGAACATTAACTGTCCAAAACTGAAATGAACACTTAATATGCAATTCAAATGAATGTAAAGTACTCTTCATTATACAGTTGTTACTGACCTCCTGCACCTGTTAAATACTGCACTGGCCAGAGTAATTGGACAAATTAAAATGAAAACCCTGTCTTCGAAACTGTATAAGGGCCAGGTGGATTTCATTAAAACCAGGCTTATAGCCAAGAGCAATAGATTCTTGATTCAGGTAGAGAAGAAAATGTGTCTCCCCACTGGCACATTGTCCAGTTTTGGGCATTACTGTGGCAGGGGACAAAATAAGTAAGAATCCTTAGCACTTGCAGAAGTACAGAGCATTGCAGCTATTAAAATGAATTAAACTGTTTCAAATTCCAATAGTGGCTATAATTTTTTCTCTCGTTATTTTTATATCTTAACTCCTGTTGCATAACACTAAAAATGTTTAAGATTAGACTTGGATTATTTGACTAATAAGCAATATTATAACAATATTTTATATACTGTAGCGTACAGTAGTCTGGAGTGTCTCTTTTCTGGAAGGAATGTGGAAGGAATAATACAATACTTGCATCAGTTGATTGCGTATTCGGTGACGTTTAACTGTACTGTATGTAATAAGTGCTTCTAAATATGGTCTTAGAATGTGCGGTTAATATTTTACTTAATTATAATTACTTAAATTTTTTTACTGTAATTATCCATCTAACTAAAAAAGAAAATATGTTTCTGTGTTGTACACAAGGTTTTAATGATTTAACCATTTATTTCAAGACAAACCTACAGTAGCTACCCTATTTTGCTATTTATTCACCAAATGAGAAAAAGGGGCAGATGACTATTTTCCTACCTGGTGAACCTCATCAAAACATGTAACAGAGTCTTGAGTAATTGTGCTCCAAATCAGCAATCTCCATCTGGCCTCATAGACCGCATGCTTTGGAGGATTGGCTGAGACTCAGTGAGGTAAATCAAGTCCAGATTATTTTGCCGCACTGAGAGATGAATGCCAAATCTGCAATGCATATGGGTTCCTGACTCTAGATTGGCAGCACAGCATGGACAGAATTTGAAGTAATGTATTTCATCCATGGTTTCTCTAGTGCTCCGGGGCATGTGTCAATATCATGTGAGCTACCACCATAGGTGACCCAGTTCAGAGGCAAGATTAAAAAAGGCATTAGTAGTTCAGGTGGGTACACCTGAAGAAGGCTCCATGGCCGAAACGTTGTGTTTTCTTTCTTCTTTTTTTCAGCATGGAATAAACCTATTACTTGTTCCTTTGCATTAAAAAAGGCATGATTGGTTTAAGTAGTATGGAGATCCTACAGAACCTCATTAACTACAGACAGAACAGTATCCGTTTCTCTCTTTTCTTTGTATTGCTGTTTATGACATGTTCTATGTTAAAAAAAGAAAGAGAAAGCATGGGCGCATAACTTTTTTATCTCTGCCAACTGAAAACAGAGCCTTCCATCTTCCCCGTCTGCTGTGTGATGCAGCTGAGGTGTGAAAGACAGTGGCAGGTGTCATAGTGTTAACAAGCTGCTGTAAGATGATGAGTTTGACACAGGCGTAGCATGAATTATGCATTTGATTGCCAGGTCAATTTATATTTATTACCCTGGACTATATAGAGTTATAAAATTTGCCTAAACACAGGAATGACGCTTTATGAAGCATATGCAGGAACCAGCAAATGCAATGCATTTAACAACACCATTGTTGAGAAAGTGAACAGTATGGTTGCTGCAGTAATTCAGCTAATCACCTGGTTCAATTCTGAGGATCCCTTTAAAAGCCATTTTGCTGGTACTCATTTAAATATGATAAAAATGGTGTGATGGTCAGGAAATAATAATTATATGTATAGCAATCTAAACCAAATGTACATTGCAAAGCAATTTAAAAACAAGATTTCATGGCTCATTCGCAAAACATTGCATTACTGCCTTCACTACTGTGTGACAATGTTTGAATTACAGACTCTACAACACTCAAGACAAAAGATGATTATTCCTCATACACTTCTTTTCTTAATCCACCACAGTATCAGTCAGAGATGTTCTTCTGTTGCAAATCTATCATTATGACCCCTTTATCTCATGCTTTTAAATTATAGGAGTGTTTCACAATTTAAAAAGAACTAAACTTGTTCAGGTAAAATTATTCTTCTGGGGATAAGACAAGCTGTTATTATTCTGAAATTCACTGAGGTAGTGGAATACTAAACAGCTGCCAAGATTCTTTGCATCTGTTACTGGGAAAGCAGAAATTATATTAATATAGAATAACTTCAAACCTCCAGAAAGTCATTGGAGAAACGTGTCAAAAGACTGCTCAAAATAAGACAATAGTGAATAACATCAAACAGGTAAAGCATGCAAATTCAAGCAAAATCCTGCCAACATTTAAGAGATTAGAAAGTTCTGTAACCACAGTGGGTTTTTTATTTAAACAGTATAAAACACTTTTCTTAGCACTAGCACTGTTTATTAAGTACTGAAACATTTAATAAATTATTATAATTATTAATTCGAGAGTGATGATTTCTGTTATTAACTTTAATGTTTTTTCTTAAATAGGTTCTGCCCAATCAGTAGTTTATACAGTATATCTCATATAAAAAATATAAAAGACATGCTAAGAATTATTGGTTAAGGATAATCTTCAGAATCCATGTTGATATGAAGTGATATCAAGTGAAAAAACAAATAATTTAAACATTTCAGTTGTGAATTTGCTAAATATGGAAATATTTGCCTAGAATGTTTTGGGGGTAAAACAGCACATCCAGTTAGTATATATTAATAACCCTTTATATTTGATTCAAACATGTTTCTTGGAAGACTTAGACAGTGTGTTCACTTATGCATGGATCCTAAAGTTCAGTAAAACCGATAAAAATAATCTGCAGTGACATCAGTAAAAACAGGTCAGAATGAGCTTGTTCTCTAATAGGATGAGTCACTATGCATTTTATAATCCCATACTGTCCAGATTTATCTCCTATTTTTATTATGAAGAGTCATTCCATAAAACACTTTACAGTGATGTCAAGGGAATTGGGATCATTCGACAGTGACCATTTTTTGCCATCCAACTGTAATTAGAATAAATAAAATTAAAATACTAATTTAATTATTAAATTAAAATACTATTTTTTTTCCTTTTTAATGTCATTATTTAAACAGTGCAAGTGTGAATTACTTGAAATGGATACTGTCCAGCAATTTCTTTAACTCTGACAAATTATACTGTACTGTATATTGACCTACTGCAAACAGAATTCAGATGAAGTAAACACTGGTCAAAATAAATTAATAAAAGAAGGGACACTGGAAACCTCTACAAGGAATTTTCCCCCAGTTGAAGACAGAATTACAAATCCACATTTTTAGTATTTAACTTTTATTAATAAAAATATGTAATACTTGTAATTAACAATGAACAAAAATTAATATAAAACCTATTGAAAATACAGATAACTTCAGCTTCATTAATCATTCCTAGACTTTGGTCGGATTTTGTTTTTATCAGCCAATTTCTGGAAATAACAATATGCCAGTCAAAATAAAGTGCATCATACGTTATCCACTGATGAGCATATTTATTCCACACACAAAAGGACAATATGCACTACTGTGAAGAGCACGAATTAATGAATGGAGCGCAGAGTGATTAGTTCACAAAACAACAGAGACAGATACAGTATAATATTATGTGGGCCACATAGGTGCTGAACCAGAGATGTTTAATAATATCAACAGTGCATTTGGGAAGAGACAGGGAATATTATTCTATCCCAGATTGAATCAAAGCCTTACAAGGTTTTAATATGATAAGAATTGAACGACTGCAGGATGTTTTGACACAAAATTTAACTGAGTCAGGGTTTATCGTAAAGTAATATATAATGTTAGTTTCTTGATGTTCAGGTTTATATAGAAAGTTCTCTTTGTGAAGAAATCGCTTACAATTTAGGGTATTTTGTTAGTATCTGCTAGTATTTATCCTTTTTACTGTATACAGTATGGCGTTTTCAGAAATTATTAAAATCTTGTATGAAAAATTATGTATACATCTACCTCTTCAAAAAGAAATAAAGATTTAGCATGGTGAACTGCAAGTTATTGTTTTTGTAATGATTTAATTGTTCAAGAAAATATGCATTAGACTATATTAATGCTCCCTGACAAGACAGATTTCAGTGGAATGGAAGTGTATTAGAAAACATTTAATATTATTTCAAACCTGTATTTCTAATCAAGTTAAGAAATTAATAAACATGAGGTTTTCAATTCAAAATGAGCAAATTCTGCATTCTATAAGCTTTGCAGTTTAGAATACATGCTAACTCAAACCTTTATGTTTGACTTTGAACTCATTAAATCTTCAGCATGATGGCAGTGGAAACTTGTTTAATAAAATTAAATTATAGGGATTGAGTGAAATAATTATTAAATAATTGTAATTAAATGTGTCCTTTGTATTCAAACTCTGCTAGAGATATATTGAAATAAGAATCTAGAAAGGCCTGTAACCCAATATGTTTGGGGAAGTTAAATTTAATATTTGTTCTAATTCCCAGTGAGTTGGGACAAAGAGAAGTAGGATAAAAAAGTATTTTATTATAAATGTCATTCTTAGAATTGCCAAATTAAAACAGGCAGATTTCTAGAATTGTTTCAGAAGACAAACACATTTAAAAAACAGACAAGGAGAAAAACAAATAGCAGGTATGAAAATGAAGGGGTATTTTCTATTGTTTCTTTGGACGAAGAGAACAAAAAAATTGATTCAAATAAGAGGAAGCCATTTGGCCCATTTTCAGTAGGTTGTTGGGTAATTTGTAGCTAATTGAACCAAGGATCAATTTATGCACATCCATGTAGTTTCCACTTGTGTCCTGGTTCTCTTGTCCTCTGGTTTGTGATTCACTGCTTATAGGAGAAAGCTGCATCCCAGAAGACACCGGACAGAGGACTCAGAAGAGAAAAAATGTGAATAAAGGTTCTAAAAATGGATCTTGCTATCACTCTTTCTGTGCAAGAGATTCTAATTAAACATGTCAGTCATTCAATTCAAGTCCTGTTTTCTTCTGGCCCTTCTTCATCTATTACGGCTAAATCCTAGCTCCTGTGGAGATAAGAACCTTGATTCAGCAGAGGAGCAACTAACAGGGCGGGAAGAAGCACTGCAGCCCTTGGCAGTCTGACAAAGAGGTGGAAAGAAAAATATAAACCTACTTTCTTAATTTTGCAAATTACTGAAGCAGAACAACATCAGTTTCTTGATCCCCCAACCTGCCTCAGCACCAGTATGGCACCAGTCATCATAGGTACAAAGTCAGCTCTGCTCCTGTTTTCCTTGCCATTTCAACTGGAACCTGATTTCCATCTGGATGCTAAACACCTCCCTGGTGGTACTGTATATTCTGTACAGCTTTAGAAAGCAAAACCTGGCTTCTTGCATCCACCCTATTAGATATCTTCATGTAAAGAGGAGACGGCCCTGTTACTAAATCCTTTCTTGCCCCAAAGCAAGCACAAACAAGAAATGAGAAACCACTGGGCTCCAATTTCACTTCCTTAAAAATCACACTTTATCCAAACACTTGACAGTCCCGAGTCTTCCAGTCTCCTCTCTGTAAGCCAGCATGTAACTGAATCATCTTTCTTATAGAGCTGCTCTGCTCAGTTCTAAGCAAGGGAGAGATGGGGACAGATGTCCCAAGGTAAAACATACCAAACCTTCTATATCATACATTTGTTGGGTACACAATGAAGGATAGATGCTGTCCCAAAACTGACAATTTGATAACACAATGGGGCTCCTAATCCATTCTGTTAAGTATAACCAGTAAAATTAATTATACTCACCAAATAAAATTTCCCTAAGAAAGGTTATATCTTAATTCCTATGTTCTTCATATACTGTATAATAATAATTGCTTACACTTATATAGCACTTTTCTGGACACTCAAAGTGCTTTACAGGTAATGGGGACTCCCCTCCACCACCAATGTGCAGCATCCACCTGGCTGATGCAACGGCAGCCATAGTGCGCCAGAACACTCACCACACATCAGTGGGGAGGATGGCCAATGGGAAATTTTGCCTGGAAGCCGGGGTTACACCCCTACTCTTTTCGAGAGTGCTACACACTGGGATAACCACAGAGAGTCAGGACTGTGGTCCGAAGAACAGCGCCTGTTTACAGTATAGTGTCCCCGTCACTATACTGGGGCATTAGGACCCACATGGACCACAGGGTGAGCGCCCCCTGCTGGCCCCACTAACACCTCTTCCAGCAGCAATCTTAGTTTTTCCCAGGAGGTCTCCCATCCAGGTACTGACCAGGCTCACATCCACTTAGCTTCAGTGGGTTACCAGTTGTGAGTTGCAGGGTGATATGGCTGCTGATGTATCTTTTCCAGGAAGCAATGAGATAGACTGAGATGTTAAAAGGCACTTTCCAATTGTTATAAATCAGAGAGGGAGTCGAGGAAAAGATCAAAACATGAAAATTCTCACAAATAAAAAGAAGAAAATCAAAAGAATAATAAAAGGATATGAGAAAGAATGAATCAGAAGCAGTAAGAGTCAAAGAGAACAGTATAATTAGAAATCAATAACTAAAATAACTGGATAATAATCACTGACAGTCAGTGACAGTCACAAATGAGGGATGAAAATGACACCAGATTGACAAATTTATTTTTTGTAAACAAATATGCCTTTTGTTTACTTTGCAGAATGTCCTGCAGAAAATGTAGCACTCTTTACATAAACCATTCACTTCTGCATACATACAGTTTTCCATATAGTATAGGCAAAGTTCGTATGAAGTACTTTACAGGAGATAAAGATTTATAATCTCAGAGAACTAGCACTAAGAGTAACTGAGTCCAGCTCAGTGAAGATGATTTATTATAGTCTAACTATGAAGTCTGAAAGTTAAATTGCAAGCTATTTAGCATAGTAATAGGAATTTACAGTTTACAAATCCAAGGTGGCCTGTGACGTAGGGTTACTACTGAATTGTTTATTACAATTTCTAGTCTTCCACCCTCCTCACCCCTGTTTTATCACCACCATCTTAGAAACAAATTCTGTTCAATCCAGCCCTCCACTCCAGATACCACACCAGCTGAATGTGCAGAAAGAATAGAAGAGAATAATATACACACATCTCTCAGAATGTGCATTTCCTCTTCCTTGCCCACACTTTTTGAGCCTCAAGCCCAATAAGCAGTGCTATCGCATCTGACTGATCATGTAGGCACTTGAAGATCGACAGGGATTACTATTATTCTGAGACAAGGATGATGATCCTTGACATCACCCTTGATGGGATGAGACAAGGATTCCCCAATTATCTTCTGCCTATTACTTTCATTGTGTGAGAAATTGTCATGGTATTGTTTTCTTTCATCAACTGGAATTCAATTACTTAGCTTTTTTTACTTTTAAGTTGTGTTGTAATTATTCGTCCTAGCTCCAATAATTAACTCCTACTCCTATGGTTTGAAATATTACTTATATTACGTATGACTCTATCAATGCAATTATTTCAGCCATGGCTGCTGGAAAACCAGAGGTGTACATTTAGTACCTAATTCAAACTAGCCATTGTGACAGGGATTTTAGTGATACAGTAGGAGCCATTTATTAATGAATGAGTGTGAACATTGCAATTGTTAGGACTTTTATCTTAATCATTGATGGCATGATTTCTCCCATCTTTACCCCTTGATTTACTCCCTTTTCTCTTTTGGCTAAATATCATTCAATTTGCATGCATTGTACAACATTACCCTAGATATGAACAAATTCACTCAAATTCTCTTGCCTCATACTTTGTGTATTCAGTAGTAAGCTAATAGAGAAATATTATCTGAACTATTATTATATATAAAATGATGAAAATATTATTTTCCTTTCGGTTGTCTTTTCTAAAAAAAAAGTGTGAGTAGATTAAACAGGTATCAGAACTGGCCTTTGAAGAAAAATATCGAATAAAAATCACATCTGTACATGTACAGTAGGTCTTAAAAGAGCCCCATGCTGTGGATAACTGCACGCAAACAGCAGTCTGAAAGCTGAATGAATGGAAAACATACTGTAGATGCACTGAAAATTTATTTACACTGCACTTCAAATAATTAGCTTAAATATATTCCTAAAGTTATATAATCAAATTGTGTGCTATTAAATTTATTAAGAGCCAATAGATAATGTGGGAGAATTAGCAGTATGCAAATTTAAAAATATTGTTGCTGTCAAATGTCTCGGTGTATAGCTCACACAAAAAGTCATATAAGTATAATTGAAAAAACAAATGCCTAGGAAATTCCAATGTGTATTGTATTTTAAGTACAAATGCTAAATAGATGGCTTATATTCCTTTATTTAAATGCATGGTTTGGTTTCCCTCCAATAATAGTAACTGTGTTCTTTGCATCTTTTTCTTCTATTTACAGGTACCGTATGTCATGATTCAGTAAAATATTGTATAAAAGTCCATTGTCTTATGCTTATAAATTATTTAAATGTTGCTTTCTGATCTTAACTTTACACTTTCAGATATATTTTTTTTATTTCCATTTTTAGATATATGATATACTTTAGAAAGCATCATGATTCAAACTACAAAGAAGTTTGAGAATGTGCAATGCTCAAAAACTTTTGAAGTTCAACGGTGTCAGTCCATCTCCAGGAGGTCTCTTTTTCTATTCCTTTTGAATTGGAACATCATGAAAAGACAGAGGATGGACACTTGATTGAGGAACAATCCAGACTTGCTTAAAACTACTGATATAACTAAAGTTAAAGGGTCTCCTAGACAGACTTTGAAAGCCAGTAACTTTTGCTCGAGTCTTAATTTTAAAAAGGTTTTTGAATTTCCTTTCTAATAATATTGTATATCCCACCTAAATTAGCAGATTCACATACTGTACTCCACAGTATCCTTATAAAGGTCTATAGAGTCAGCTAAACAACAAGGTTTACCACAGTGAAAATATACCCTGGGGTGTAGACACATGCTGTGAGTAAACACATTTAAAAATACACCAAAGTAACTGACTCAAATGCCCCATCTTGTGGCTTTGTTAAAAATAAATTAAAATACATTCCACATACTAAATACAGTACTTCTCAAACTAACAAGGCATTATTCTGCTATGTCATGCTTTGTTTTTACCTCAGAACACAAAACACATAATTGAAAACTACAGTATTTAACAATTACATAGAAATGATTCTGTATTATTATTCCTCTAATAATACAGTATATTTTGGTCAAGGAATATATTAATATTTTACAACAGGCAAATGATCACATACTTTGGAATCAAAACAGACTCAATAAAATATAAGAACAAAAGGACAATAATATACAATAGAAGGTTATTCATCCCATTTAGCTTCTTTGGTAGTTAATAGCTACAGTAATTGAACTACGGATGTCATCAATCTGATATTCTGGCTACCTGAAAAAAGCCAGAATATCAGATTCAAGAACATGGCTGAGTAACTTGTTCCATATTCCCCATAGCCTCCTGTTCTAAGTTTCGAAAGCACTTCCACATAGTTTTTGCTTCCTACATGAAAACCAATCATATCCCAATTCTTAAACATCATCTACCAAGTGTTTTACCAATCTCGAATTTTAGCTACTTCTTTTTGATTTTCATTTTTTGCTATCCTTCTAATTTTGTATTATATACAGACTTGACTAGTTTACTATCACTACTAGAATATTAATCATTGAATAAATTAGGAAGAGCAGTGGTCCTGGTACATATTCCTGTGGTACACCGCTATCACATCATTTCACTTTGAATATCCACCCCTTATTTTTACCGTTTTCTCCCTGATCGCAACATACCGTGTTTCATAGGCTATTACAAGTGCGGAATTTTAGTTTATGTAAATCAATTACTATTACAGTAAGGTTTCCTATTTTGTATTTTAAAATATAGACATAAAAAGGTGTTTTCAATAGATGTTGAATAATACACTGGAAGTGCTGAAAGGGAACTGAAGTTACAGAAGTTTCTCCTTTTAATTATTATTGTTTTTTTATTAAATGGGAACAGTAAAGAAATACAGATTTAATTAAGAGAGTTGCACTCTGGTTCTGGAGGAAGTAGAGTGCAACAATATCTGTTCAAAAGGAAATGAAAGGTTTTGAGTAATTATGTATTTATCACAAGTGAGGATGGACTTAAAAAGTAGATAGGAAAGGATGCCCTTTCGTATGTGAACTGTGCTTGTGATTTGACAGTTATAAATTGGTTTTAAGTATTATTATCTGGTTCCACAGGTTCAATTTACAAAAGAAATATAACCACTGCTGCGTTAGAGTTCAACAAGCAGGAAGAATTAAATACAGTAATGTTTCACTTTGGGGGAGCATTAATAAACTAATTTATCCATATACCGTAGCCAAGGCTCATTACAGACATTTAAGAAACCTGCCTGAAGCACGTAAGTTCTCTATAACTTTTTTTGTCTTTGAGAACAGCAGGTTGGGTAGTAAAAAGTTAACTTTATGGGTAATTATTGTGTAAAGAAAGGCACTGCTTCACTGACTGAAAAAGACATTAACCTGCTTAACAATCTTAAATTCAATATTTTTGATCAAACTAGACCTATACACAGTCTCTAACATCTAACTGGATCACCAGCCTTGATGAGTTAACGTACTGTAGCTGGAGTGAGAGCATTCAGATCTATAGAACAAAGCCAACAATGTGCACATTTGCAAGGAAATCTATAAAGCTGACTAAGGTGCTACTTCAACCCCACTCACCTATGACAAATGCCAAGTCCTATATTTGATGGCAGTATCCCATTGGGAACATACAGGAAGCCTCTGCCAAGCAAAAAGCTGTTAATGGGTGTGTCAAAGCTGATTGCAGCAGCAACATGTTGAGGCATCAATTGCACTAGTTTTTCACAGGTGTCTCTGAGATTTGGGAGTACTCAGTGGATTTTTCACAAGATGTGAAATCTGCTGGCTGTCCTTTTGGTTAGCTCAATGTCTATTGTAAACAAACATTATTTACTGTATTTATTTAAAAAAAAAACAAATGCAAAATATTCTACTGAAAATGGTAGCTTACACACTAAAACAAGGGCAAATGGGGGTAATTAAAAGATTTTCACAATTAGGAAGGGCATCTGCTGAAGTTGTCATGGTTTTGGTACTAGCAAAGTATAACCTCCCATACTTCTGTTCTTAAGAATGATTTAGGAAAATGAAAGCAACCAAGAACGTTCTAAGGGTATGTTAATCTCCACCCAGCCTCATAAATCCTGATGACTGATACTAATTTTGGAGCTGCTATTAAGAAGGATGTTCAGTAGCTTCTTGTGACCTAAATTGCAATTGTGTTTTTTGACAACACTGCCTGTAAACCACTCTAGGCTGTCTGAATGGACATTAACCAAATAGACTGTTGCTTTCAGCAGTGTGCCAAAGGCTCGTTCACCAACAATCATGATTTTTGATAGGTCACCTACAGTATATCAGCCTTTTTTCTATAACAATGCACACTGAGGAAAACCCCTAGTTTGTTATTCCTCTACATTTCTTATGAACTCTGGGACACATCCTATACTGGACCATTGATGAACAGTAATTTATATGATACCGACTGTAACATTCCCCAAGATTCTGATAGGGCAATGTGTAGAGTAATTCACTCAAAATCTTTAAGTTTATCTTTTGAGTTCACTGCTAGATGTAGCCCCAGAATGAGAGATTCTTTTTTCAATTATCTGCTACAAATTGTCTATTGGATTACTGAATACTTGTCAGTGTCTCTCATTCTCCTATCTACATTCTTTTGCTGGGGTGTCTGCTGATATCCATCTGTTCCTTTAGCTACAGTACATCTTCAGTCTAATTCCACTTTTCTAACACATCTTTCATGAGAAATACAGTGATCATTCAATCAACTAGAAGTTCACAAAAAGTTTCTGTCTTCTTCAGTATCAATTACAGCATTAAAACTTTAAAATATTAAATATACTTGGAGACAATACTGATTATTGATGGATTATTATGACATTAGATTTACTGGTTTGGTTGTGCTTTGATCTTCTTTGAAGGTAACAATGCTGTAATTGATTTCAAGGTAATTATCTGGTGTGAGTGTTGGAGCAAATGTATATTTGTAAATAATGCCCATGCTCAATTGTTATATTTTAGTACTTCATAAAGTCAAATGATGTTTGAGTTAATTTAAATTAATTTATAAATTAAAATGTATTAGGCTCAATTACAATTAAATATGAAGACATCCAACTGACTGGGTACTAGCGTCAGGAGAAAAATAGTTCTGGATGTTTAATAATATAACGAGGATTATCCTATTGATACTTGATTAAATAGTATGTAATTTATATTTAATATTATGTAAATATTTAAATTGTAAAATAATTTCATAATAAATACATTTTGTAATGGACAATAATGAAGACTGAAAGGTCAGAATACATTTTTACACTATTCTATTGTATTTAAAATGGTTGAAAAGAATATTTACAAAAATAACTTTGCTGTCTTAAGAAGACCAATGTGAACAGTCCTTGTTGACTGCATATATTTTCTGAACTATTTATTTGAATTTGTTTTTGTGGGTTAACATGCCAATGTTGAATGGTCTGAAACTAAACGCACAAGGAACTATTATATAAACACATTGTTTTATGCCTAGTTACATTTTTGACTTTTGAGATATGGGTAGTTTTGTTACATAAATGAGTCTCCTAAGGTTCACTAGACCGCAGGACGTTAACACAAAATACTTTGCTTGCCACATTCTGCCTTGAGGACCCCAAACTCGTTTTTCTGAGCTGCCAGTTCAGCTTGTGTCTTGCATCTTCTTCTATGCAAATTTGCTTTGTTCAGCACCCTTGAAATAGCTGAGACTGGTGCTGTACATCTGCTGTTCTCACTTTCTATAGCTGTTATGCTAGTTGCTCTCTTTGTATCCTCCTTTCCTGACATCTTGTGCTATATTAAGATTTTTTCTGCATACAACTTTCTGCAGCATCCCTGCTTTTCCTCATTATGTCAGTGCTACTACTTGCATTGTCCTGCTAGGCAACATTTCTACAACATCTGTATCATTGTTTTGTAAATATTTTTACCATTTCATTACAGAAGCATGCATATTAGACACATTAGGACATATCTGTTTACAAAGTTAATAAACCAGGTGTTGTACTGTACCTTAGTGGTGAAAAAACCTTGCCATGAACATGAAACCGTGATCTTGTTAATATTACTTATTAAGTAGACTTGAATTTTTTAATTGACCAGAGAATACTGAAAAATTTCTAAATAACACAGTACAACACAATAACTTTACCCACTCCCCACATCTATCCTGCAGTGTCACATCCTTCAATCACCCTGTGAAAGGATCCCTAAGCAAAATTAGACTGCTATAAGTCTACAGTACAGTATAAGCAATAGAAAGCTCCATATAAAAGAAATCTAGATTTGACTTGATCTAATGATGTCAGGTGAGAGAATGTTGAGACTCCTAATGCATCACCAGCATTTTTTCTCTATTCCTGCCACTGCGAGAGACAAAAATCTAAATTATTATTTAGCAAACGTACTCAAGGAGAGCAAAGAAAATCCTCATTTAGAATATTAGACAAAGAAGAAGAAAAGTATGCTTTGAAATTCTGTGACAGATCACTTACAGTAGATGGCAAATGGGTGATTAATGTTAGAATAAGATGCTCATTAAAAAGAACTTATATATTTTTTTAGCTTGACATTGTTACAATGCACCAAGCAGCCTTAAGAGACTTCCTAAGACCTTACAGGAGAAAAATATCAAAAACACCACTCATCCCTCTCACTTGTCTCTTAATGAGACCTGGGACTGAATGTCACCAGTTATCCTTACTCTATACAGAATTCACACACTCAGTGCATTCCCAGTCATAGAAACCTCCTAAGGGTCTTCTTGGTGACTGCCAATGACAGGCTGCTCAAGTTAATCAAATAACTCCTTGCTGTTAGGCTTTTCCTTTATACAGATGTGAACCGCACTAAGTCTCCCTAAGGTTCAGTTTAATTGCAGGTCCTGCTGGCTCCCCTATCAGGGTTTCACAAGGAAATTGCAGTTGCTTTACATGTGCTTCTCATAATGTACTGTAGAAGCCAACAAAAAATTCCCACATGTATGCATATGTGCGGGTTTATTTGACTACTATGTTAAAATGTAAAGCACAGTTAAAATGTTCCACATGAACCACTGGCTGTTGTCACAGTCCCAGATGTTTGTGAGCCAACCAACAGCAAGAAATACTGCATATGTCCAATTCTAGTCTTCCTGCATGTTCTGATAATGAAGATCATAATTTTTTACAGTACATTCAGATAAAAGTAAAAATACAAAAATGATATAATACAATTTAGAAAATAAAATAACACATTGCATTTTTCTTTATTTGTTAGGCTGGCTCTTTTAGTCCAAAGCAAGTGGCATTTGTGCCCATTTAGATACTTGGGCATTTTACCAAAGTACCATGCTCCAGGGCAAATAGCATCAGCAGCGCTCCAGCTGGGATGAAGCCTTACAACCTTCCAGTTACAAGTCTTGGCCTTGTGCATCTACAACATGCTGCACAGAACCTTTGTGGTGTCTGTGGGATATTTAAAGGGGTTCTCAGCATCTGAGGCATTTAAAAGTGTTATCACCTTCTGTCTTGTGAACTGTTTTCCTCAAGTTTGATGGACAAAAAATGAATGCATTCACATTAATAGTTTTCCTGGTATCAGCAGCCCCCTTTAAATCTACCTATAGTATATCTTAATTACACGTTCATTACTTTCATCCATTTAACCTTTAAAAATGATGTTCTTGACTTGGCCGTGTACCATTTGTCAAACTGAAATGTCTTGCGAGATAGTCCCACAAATGCTAGTCCTTATTTTATTCATTTTTATTTTCTGTTTCTATACTGTGGTTGTGAAAATTCCTAAAAGAGCTTTAAAACCATGATGGAAGATGATACAATGAACATCTCATTAAATCTCTTTTCTTTTCATTTCTATATTATTATTGTTCACTACTTTGCAAACAAATATAATAGAATGAGGTTTACAATGTGCTTGTCAATGTCAATTTTGGCAGAGTATGTACTTTCAGATTTGAGATTTGTCTAGAAGAGGATTACAACTTGATCTGCAGTTTGTTTGTTCAGGTACAACTTTTGCAATGATTCTGCTAAATTATTCTATATACCTCATAACCCTAGGTAATAGTTTTTATGGAGCTCTTGAACAGCACATCTTCCTTTTTAAAGACCTTCTGTTTGGCTTCACAGGCACAGATGTGCCTCTTTGACTGTACAGGTACTTGCAAATTTCTGGCAACATTTCTAGGAATGCTAAGCTTTTCTCTCACATTTGTATATAATTTTCCCTTTAGGTGTTATTTTACATTTGAGCTTTGTCTCATACTGTTCAAATGTTCTCACTGTAAAATTATTTTTTGTTTTGTTGTGAATGCTGGGTACATCAAAGCTTTTGGACAAATGCAAATGTTGCATTTTTAAGCAAAGCATTGTGATTTTTAGGGAGTAGGAAAATGCAGCAGGTAAAATGAACAAGCAGCTCATTTAATGTCTTGAGGCACAGTGGATGGCCTGCCTGTCAAAGCAATAAAACACCAGCAACAACAGCTTTTCAAGAATGGCGCCTGTGCTTTGCTTTATTTCCCAAGGGTAAGAAATACAAAGCAAAAGAAAACTACTCTTGGACTTCAGAGCACCTTCAGCACTGCCTCACAAGAGTAGGAGCCAAACATAAAAAGCTAACACAACACACTAAAACAATAATTCAAACATAAAGGTATCACAAGTTATCATCAGTTGCTTGGTTTTAGGGCTGAAGTTCATTCTCTTTCAGTGGTCTGCCCATGGATCATGCTGTTGAGGAGTTTGACTACTGCAGAGAGAAGAAAAGAGAGTTAAATAGATGGAGGCACAGCTGCAGCAAGTTTAACAGAGCTGACAATTGACTACAGCTGAAGTTTTAACTGACTGACACTCTGGAGAGGTGTCATCTTATCTCAGATACCTTTAGAAGGTTTCTGATAAATCCAGGTTTTAACACATATTGTACTACAGTATATATGTGTGTGTTTGAGAAATAAGCAGTGTGCTAAATGTCTTATACATCCAATTATGTCTAATTATGTTCTCTACACTCTGGTACCTCATGAAGTCATTAGATTACAAAGGAAAATAAATTGACATGGTGAAATGGAAGTGTTATTCATTATTAAATTCGATTTCAGCAATACTTTCCATTATAATCATGCCCTTTATGAAGAGTAAAGACCTTTTTTCCAAAACTAGCCTCCATTTTGAGAGTTCGGTGTTGAAATCTAGGTTGGGATCCTTTACAGAAAATTAGATGTTGTCAGTTTGGTACATCATTTGTGGATGAGGTGATGTCTAACTTAGCCCTAAATTACGAAGTGCTTCTAATACAGTAGTTGCCTAGCGACTTTGAATGGTTCATGAAGATGCCACTAAATCAATCCCTTACATGTACAGTATCTGTACTCCATGACAGTGTCTTATTGCTAAGAGCTAAGAAAGAACGTTGCATTCTACTACTGAAAATATTTTCTCCAATTAATAAAGTGCTATTACTTTATTTTATTGTTTTTTTATTCAGGAGACATTTTTTATTTGTGATATTTGCATTCTGTTGTCCACCTGTACTACAAACACTGTCAATGCTCCTAATGGGATGAAACACTTTGTGAAGAGCATAGTTTAGTTTAGATTATTCTGTGAACAATAACCCCTTTTGGACTGTTAACGTAAAACAATTTCCACATTTAAAAATCTGAAATGTTCTTAAAAATAATTGTTAAAGATGTTATTTTTGCACAAAAAGTAAGTTAATATTAAGTAGGTGTTTATTTATTAAATTTAATTGTAAATGTAAATTGTGCTTTTACAATTTTATAGCACAAAGCTTTTCTCGCCCATATTTATAGGTTTACAAAAGCAAACCATGGTAGAAGCTGTTAGCCAGACAGTTTTTTTTTTATTAGTGCTTACTACTAGGAAACAGATTACCTTCTACTGTACATGTCTTTCTCTCCCATTCTCTCTGTAACTTCTACCCTGTAAACCATCTACAACAGTAATCACCTACTGTATATTGGCTGCTTTGTCACAATTTATTACAGCCCCACCTTTCATTGACCTCTTGGGTTGTCTCCTTGACCACTTTAAGCTCAATCTCAAATCTTCCTCTATCCAGCTTTAAGAGACACAAACACAGTTTTTAAAAAAGCAGGCAGGTGAATCTTCAGCATTTCATTAGCATATCCATCTGCTCCCAGTGTATTCATATATCCCTGGGCTGTAGCTTCATTTATATTAATCTCCACTGTCTTGTCAAATGACAGGGGTTAAGGGAGTTTTCTCTACCCAACAATGTAAAGTGCTACGTGACAAGCTGATTATTCAAATGTGTTGGATAATGTTGTAATATATGTTATCATGTACGTGATACAAAAGCCAAATTCTCTTGTGCAGAGAAAAAGCAATTCAATGGTATTCCTGCCTTTCACTAAAATTCCCAAACCATTTTTAAGTGAATTAAAAAACAAATCATGGAAATATGTAAGTCTAGCACTTTTCGTGCCACAAGTTTCAGAGACTTCACACAAAGCTAAAAAAGACAGATACAAAATAAATTAATATTAAAAGAATAACATATTTCATTAAAATAATAACAGATTTCCATTTTTGAAAACACATACTGCAAGTGAACCTCTACATGATTAGGACCACTATTCCACAACTAGAGAACAAATACAAAAATATTACCTCAGCTCACACTCCAACACCTAAAACCATTCTATTTAGTGTTTTAATGTAAGTAAAAGGATTTTAAGATCAGATCTAGAAAATGAGGTTACAGATACAGATATCTGCAAAATACTTGCAATAAATAATTTGCAAAAATTACAAATAAGGTTTGACTTACTGTAAAAATCTAACAAAAAATTGGTGGTTAAATTTAGTGTTTCAATTAATGTAATTATTGGACTACTTTCTCACTTTCAGAGAGTAAAGATGAAACATTGTAATATTTTTTTAATGATAAACTGTACTTTTGAGCCAGCAGTTATATCACCCTGCAGCTCTCAACTGGCTACCCACTGAAGCTAATCAGGGTTGAGCCTGATCAGTACCTGGATGGGAGACCTCCTGGGAAGCTATGGTTGCTGCTGGAAGTGGTGTTAGTGGGACCAGCTGGAGGTGCCCACCCTGCTGGCTGTGCAGGTCCTAAAGCAGGAGACAATGCAATTTTAGCAGAATTTAGTTTTAGAAAATTTTGAGCCATTCAGGTTCTTATATCAATAATACACTCAATTAAGAACAATGCTCTTGTAATGTCACACATTTTCCACAACAATTTTTTTATGTATATCATCAACAGTGAAACCTAATATTTTCACATAATGAGACCTCGAGATAACATGTATTAAGAGAATAAAACAGAGCCAAGAACAGAACTCTGTTTCAAAAAGCATGTTTGAAACATAGTGTTTAAAACACATTAATAAATAGCCCATTGCTTTAGAAGTGTGATAAATATAGGATATATCACTATAAATGGAATGGATTATCACATCAAATTAATCTATTGTATCAAAGGCAGTGCTAAATTCCAAAAGAACAGAATAAAAATAGGATTTAAATCTGTACTTGCATGTATGTGTTGCTCTTATTAGAGCAGTTTTTGTGTTATGACAGGAGTGAACCCCAGAAGGAAGCATTTTTAATATCAAACATATTGTTGGTATTCAGGCATCATGGTGGTTCAGTGGTTATCATCGCTGTCTCACAGCCCTGAGACAACGGTTTCTATTCCTGGTGTGTTATCTGCATGGAGTTTGTATGTTCTTCTCGTGTTCTCATGGGCCTTCTCTGGGTGCTCCAGTTTTCTCTAAGAGTCCAAAGACATACTGGTAGGTTAATTGGCTTCTGGGAAGAGTGACCCTGGTGTGAGTGTCTGTGTTTGTGTGACTGTGCTCTGCGATGGACAGGAGTCCTGTCAAGTCAAGGGTGTATCCAGTCTTGTACCCAGTGCTTGCCGGAATAGGCTCCCCAACAACCCTACAGTATATTGGATAAAGTGGATGTACTGTACTGTATTCCAGAATGTACTTAACTGTACACATACTAACTTTTCAGGGATCAAGTGAGAAAGTAGGTCTAAAGCTACTTTTTTACTGAATTTGTTTTTTTTAAAAAGGGATTAACAAGGGCAGTTTTAAAAGTGACCAGAACTATTTAAGGTTCTGGTGAAAAACTACTTAATTGCACAGGTGATTAAGAACATCTTTCAGAAACCTTTTTGGAATAGAATATAATGGACTAGTCAAAGAGCTCTTCATTATAGAATCTAGATCATAGCAGTGATAAGTTCCTA
This sequence comes from Lepisosteus platostomus, assembly GCF_059453375.1. NCBI lineage: Eukaryota > Metazoa > Chordata > Actinopteri > Semionotiformes > Lepisosteidae > Lepisosteus > Lepisosteus platostomus. The sequence goes on from NC_142616.1 coordinate 53,422,575, forward strand.
CTGTATATTGCACAGTACATTTTTCTACCATTGTTTTCACTGGTCTATTTTAGACATCTGAGTTCTGAGTGATATATACAGGAATACTTGTCATCAGCATGATATGCTGGAATCTGTTCCCTCTTAGTAATTTTTAAATAATTAAGGGTTTCTTCACACTTACAAGGTGACATGACTTAATCACTTAAAGGTGAAACTGAAAGTTACATTGTATATTGTTCAGAAAAAAACTCTCAAAAGTTATTTTTATTTTCCTAAATCTGTATAGACGGACATCCAACCTGCTGATTTGATAGCATCATTGTACCTTAATAAAAAAAAACCTCTCTTAGTCAATAAATAATTTTCTGGTATTTTGCAACAGTCTCTTTTCATTTGATGAACGTTATGGTTAATCCAAGGATAGCACTACACAGTAAATGACAATAAGTCTTTACTGGAGCCAAATTACTGAGAACATTTATACAAATATAATTATATCTGTCACCATACGATATCTATCAAAGCTAAAAAGTGGACAAACACTGCACAAGAACTGGTGCTGAAATATTAATCAATTTTAAAAGAATGAGTCCTGATCTTATCCATTACAGGTAGAAAAGGCTTTTAATAAATGATTTTGCATCTAGTAAAGACAAAATGTAAACCGGACTTGGATTAACAAGATTCAAAGCATGCTTACATTCACAGTAGGGCCAGAAACATGCTGCATAAAATCAAGCTAAAATTTAGAATTGATTCCTTTGCCAGAAATTATTTGTCATTAAATAATTATCAATGTTTAAAATGATCAAATAATAGTAAATGTGTCAATTATTAGTGTGAAGGAGAAACTGTATACTGAGTACTGTTTCAAGGCTGCATTAGTATTCAAACTGAGTTAAGTTTTAGTCAAAAATAAAAGGTCTAGTTTTTAGTGTATAGTACAATCATTGATTAGAAAGCATTTCTTTCATAAAAAACAAAGACCCAGGAATGCAAGTTGTAAATTTATACTCTTAACTATAGGAGGTTAGCCCTTGAGAGTTACTTACAATCATGCTTCCTGGACTATAATTTGATCATTTTAAAGTGATTATCGTAGGATGACTTAGAAACGACCTTAGATAATCATTTATGTGGAGATAAATATTTAGAATCTGGAAAAAATCCAGGAATAAAACCTCATAGTCAGCACTTAGGAAGATCATTTGCAAGATAAGTTCCTTGGTTATCTGCAAATGGAGTTGAACTTCTCCAGCTATGATGTAAACCATTCTTCCCATATAGTCTTTATCTTTCCCAGAAGATATCCCAGTTGTCAGTAAATCCAGTGTTCTCCACAGTATGCCAAACTTGTAACCATTTAGAAAAAAATATTATACTGAAAACTTCACAGCCTTTATTCAGAACAGGTTTGGGTCTTGACATAATGAAATTCTCCTCACAGCATTTTCAGTTTTGATTGAGTGCTTTAAAATAATTCTCATGCCAATGTATTGTCTCACAATTCACAGTGTCTTGACATTTGTTTCAGATATGTGCCAGCATATAAAACCACAGCAGAGATTGTGTAGTTCTATTAAATTATCTATTTCAGAATTAATGTCTTCGATTTAGGCACACAGGAAACATTTAACACATCTTTTCCTCACATTTTTGAAAGCTCTATTAATATATTTAAGAATGAATTATCCTGAGGAGGATTATTTAATGTTGTATGAGAACATCAACTGCAGTATTTTCCTAATTTCAAGTCTGGGCACCTTAACACTCTGCAGTGCTAGCTCAAATTAAATCTAAAGGACACCTTTAGTTATCCCACCCACATGTACAGTACCTTGCCTTTTTCTGGCAAAGCCTACTCATCTCCAGAAGACGGTTAGCAGATATCGTGGTCATTCTCTCAGTATACTTCAAATAGAAGGTTTACCACTAGAGGGCAGTGAATACATGTTAATAATCCAGCAGAGTCATTTTTGATGTGCATTGCAGCATTCCTTGACCTAAATGCTTCTTCTTTGTATTATAAGTGTAACTGTGGTGATCTGTTTGGAATCAATAACAGAGAGGACTTTTTGTAACACTATACATTGTCAACAAAGTGGTATGCAGTGAACATTGAAACAGTGGGCGTTCATAAGACTCCCATATCAACATCTGAACACTTTTTAAACTTATACAGTAGATGGCACTTAGAGGAAGTCATACCTGACAATAATAATATCACTTTATTGGTCATATACAATTTCTCACCCCCCAGCATACCCCAGCTTGCTCTCCATGAGACACACATACAGGGAGAGAAGCTTGGGGTCAGAGCGCAGGGTCAGTCATTTATACGGCGCCGCTGGAGCAGTTGGAGTTAAGGGCCTTACTCAGGTGCCCAACGGAGTAGGATTCCTCTGCCAGCCATGGGATACGAACAAGCAACCTTCCAGCCAATGAGCTGATTGCTAAGTGAGAGTGATCTCTTCTTGGTTCCTTTCAGTCTTTTCAGTGGTATTTTCAGTGCCTAGTGAATTGTCACATTAAAATTAATTTATATGCTAATCATCTGATTGTGTTTATTGAATTGTACAGTACATGCTGAGATTGTGGGAACTTTGTATTTACATTATAAATATAATAGAGCTTAATTTCATGCAGTGGAGTTGCAAAGTCAAGAAACAAATGAAATTCTTAATCAAGTGTCAGCATCCATAACGAAAGGGTGTTTCTTATGGCTAGAATGGTACAATGGATGCAAATCTCTTTATTGTAAGGAATTTATTCATTTATTCACCTCACGACTATATATAAATAAACTACATTTACATAAATATACACTGAGTGGTCACTTTGTTAGTTACATCCACCTAATAGTGAGCTGGTCCTACATTTGCCTTCAATACAGCCTGAATTCATTGGGACATGGACTCAACAAGGGGTTGAAAGTAAGGCACAGGAATGCTCACCTATGTAGACTCCACTGTTTCCCATAGTTGTAGAAAATAAGTTGGTGGGGGATGTCTATTCCTATCAGCTTGTTCTATCTCATCCCACATGTTACTCGTTTGGATTGAGAACTTGTGACTGGGGAGGCCACCGCATTAAGTTCAATTCACTGTCATGTTCCTGGAACTATTCCAGGACTTTCCTCGCCTTATTGCATGGAGCATTACCCAGAAAAAGCCTATTAGCATATCGATACACTGCTGCCATGCAGGGATGAACCTGATTTGCAATGATGTTTAGATATCCTGTGGCATTCAATCGTTGCTGTACTTGTATCAAGTGACCCAAGGTGTGCTACAAAAACACACCCCACACCATTACACCTCCATCCCCAGCCTGCGTTGTTGACACGGACTCATTGTTGACCCCTGGGCTCATGAGGTTTTCGCCATATCCTGGTCCTCCTGTCAGTGTGAAACAGCAGGATTCATCAGGCAAGGCAATGGTTTTCCGGTCCTCCAGTGTCCAATGTTTGTGTTTCTTTGTCTGCTGCATCTGCACCTTCTTATTTTTCATGGAGAGGAGTGCAACTAATTTGGGTCGTCAGCAGCCATACCCCATCTGTGACAAGGCATGATGAGTTGTACATTCTGATACAGTATGCCTCATTCAGCACTGCTGCTGTACAAAGCTGTTAGTTGACTGACTGTAAACAGTCTGTTACTCTGCAAGTCGTGTCAGCCCCCTTTGGCCCCTTTCACCAACGGACTGTTTCCAACCACAGGGCTACCATTGGCTAGATGTTATTTGGGTGGTGGCCCACTCTCGATACAAAAAACGTGTGTGAGAACCCCAGCTGTTTTTGATACACTCATGCCTTCTTGTCTAGTGACCACTACCATGCCACATTCAAAATCAGTTAAATCTTTTGTCTTACCCATTCTCCCTCTGAATTGCAAACACACACACAATCTGTAGGTACCTGTACCTGCCTATCTGCTTCAAAATAGTGTGTTTGCATGGGTTTTCTCCAGGTGCTCTGGTTTCCTACTATAGTCCAAGACATATTGGTACATTCATTGCCTTCTGGTAAAATTGGCCCTGATGTGAGTGTGTGCATGTCTGTTTTTGTGTCAATCTGTAAGGCTGGTCCACAGCTCAGTAGTCAAGAAATGGACCCTATAATGGTTCCAAGGTCACAAAAAAATCCCAAACAGTAGATGAGGGATATCTAAAGCCAGAGTCTAGAGGCAAGCAAAACTCCAGGACCAGAAGGATAATTGCAGAACAAACATCCAAGAACACGATCCAAAAGTCGAAGGCTAAGGTCCAAACCAGGTAAGGAATCTGAGTAAGGAAACAAAAGACCAGGAGCTGAGAACAAGAAACTGAGGGAAATCAAACCACAATGCAACCAGCAAACAATACCCAGGAACAAAGACAAAGCAAAGGATAAACAGGGAAGTGAACAGGAGCAGGAGAAAAATGGAGGAACAAGGGAAAAATTCACAAAAGACAGGATCTAGCCCAAAACCTGAAGAAGGCTCCACAGCCAAAACATTGTGTTTCTTTTCTTCTCTTTTCAGCATGGAATAAACCTTTATTTGTTCCTTTGTAGCCTACACATGCTGACACAACTACTTACTTTTAAACAATACTGAACACAGCTTAAACAATGTGCAGGGTATAAATAGGCTTGAGGAGGGGAGGCATGGCAAGCTAGGGACACTAGGCAAACAAGGAGTGGCTTCTGACATCTGCTTGGTCTACGCTTATGCTGCGCAGTTGGAGTAGGCTCTAGAGGTTAGGGTGCCCTCTGGTAGCGAGATGGTAGAACCTTAACACAGTCTGCCCTGCAATGGTCTGACATCCTATACAGGGTGCCCCCTGCCTTGCTCCCATTGCTTGCCTAGGTTCTGGTTACTCTGCAACCCAGAACTGCCTAGTAATAGATGAAGTTAGAAAATAGATGGATAATATTCCAACATAAGAATTTGACATGAGGTACATTTGTTACTATGTGTAATATCATCATAAGTCCTGTATAAGCAGGTACAGACATATTTACTAAGCACCTGCTGTGTAAAAACTGTGCAATAAGAGACAATAGTGGTGATGGCCACGGTGGTAATGGGGTTTTCATCTGAGCCTTTGAAAAGTTGTCATTCAAATTGATACAGTACATCAACCAGAGCTTTTGATAATTACTTTTCAGCTGAAAATTATTGTGGTTGGATACATTATTAATATTGTGTGAAAGAGTACCTGGAGATACAGGGTTATCTACAGAAAAACATTTTAGAAGGTGATCATTCAAATTTATTAACTAGAATGAGAACATTTCTGGTCTGCAATTCCATTTGTAATTTTATGCAGAAAGACACTAAGTATGCAATTTAACACTACAACATTCTAAGAACACATTTATTGATAACTTAAATGATCAATTATTCATATACTGTATGTTATGTCAGTAATACATCCCTTGAAATCAGAATAATATTTTAATTATATTTTTATGTGATATGATTATAATGATGATGATACAACTATATTGTAGCTCATACTACACTATGTATGGTATGCAATACAGTAATCATATCTATTTTTTAACTACACTTCACTTAACCTCCAGAGGGCAGAAGAGGACTTAGAAATTGTCTTGCTCTCGTCAAGTGATGTTTTGTGCTTCAGTGATGAAAGGGACAATTATGACCTTACTTATCTTTCAATATAGCTTTTAGATCAGTTGTGTTTAGATCCAATCTTTATGCTCTCATTCAATTGGAGGCCCTGTGTTGTCAATGTTTATTTCACCTGTTTGATTGTATGAGTTCATGGGCAGAGTATCTTGACCAGTGATTTGACAAGAAAAGCAAAAATGCCTTTGTTGTGCCCTTTTCATGAAGTGTCAGGTTTGATGTGTTCCCTGGCTGGAGAAGTTACCTTTCAGGCCACAGTGGGGTTACAGTGAATTAAGACATTGATATTTAGTATTCCAAAGAGGATGCTTATATGCTTCCTCTTAAGCTTGGCTGTCATTTTCCTTTCTGTGTAATTATTATTGTTTGAGAAATACCAGCATGTATTTCAAATCAGAACACACAGAAGGGTTGGCATGCTTTGCATAGTAAATTAAAGCTTTATAAATATACTACCAATATGGAAGAAATCCAGGTTTCCACAAAAGTTTAAGCCTGTCTATTGTGTTTGCAGTAAATAATGATTATGACCCAGTGGGAATCTTCCTGTTTGCTTGTGGAAAACAGGCTCTGCATACCAAGCAATGCTTTCTCTTACTCAAAGATTAGATTTTTTTTTTTGCTTTGGACCAAATGTGTCAGAGACTGATTTAGGTTTTGATATGCTTTTCACAGCAATATAAGTTGCAGTTTGACATTTCATAAAATCTAGATCTATTCCTATAGACAGTTTCTTTCTCCCTCCAAGCAAATCCAGTTTGAGATATGACACACTATTTTTTTAGCTCCAATGTGAGCGATCACCTTCTTAATTTTCTGTCAGAAAAGAACCCTGTAATTTTTATCTCCACCATTGTTCTTTGTACTGTATTATAACCTTAGGGAAATCTGGTATAAGCAGTGAAAACAAATAGATCTGGGACATCACAAAGCATTCTTAACTGGAATTGAAATCACTGCACTCACAATAAGGATGTGCTAGTCCCTGTAGACCCGCAGTACAAAGAACTTGTCATCATCTACAAAACATATTCCTTTCACAGACCTGGAATTTTGAACTACTGTATATCCATGCCTAAATTCACAATGCAAGTGCATGGGTACAGAGAAGATCTATTTTATTGTGTAATTTTATATGCATTCAATTTTATTACAATTTGGAAGAAGAAGATAGCTCTGTTTTTCTGCTGTCTTTCTCAAAATGGTACACTGTGACTCACATAGTGATGTAATAATTTTATCATAAAGGTACATTTACTCTACATTAATGTTTTTATCAAATCGTCCTGTTTATTTTCAAATGATGCACATGGGTACTTTTAACATTTTGCTGAGCTAGGCTGCAGAGAAAGCCAAGTTGCTAGGTTTATTGTCATACTGAGCATTATCCAGGTCTGGTTTCATTAGTACAGTTTGCTACTGCCAAGAAAAGGAACATCCCTTAACTGAAATCACCACAGTGGGGAGCTATCTGTGAAAACTAATGATCATTACCAATGTTTGTATCTTTTCAGGGGTTGCAGCATCAAAAGGTTTTTATGGGTCATGTACCATTTAGGTTACACATGGTGCTGAGATCTCTAAATATTCTAAAATCTTTCCAAGTATCACACTGACTAACTACAATATGTAGGGGATATGCAAGGATCTTTTAATTCAGAATATGACACATGTACTGTATAACTAATGCCTACTGTATGTTGTTTTTCCATTTGCACCTACATTGCTGAATAGATGCTCTTAATTCATTCATTACCTCTATTCTAGACTTATAAATACAATTTAATCAGTGTTCAAAGCGACACCAACATGTGTTCATTTAGTGACTCCCGGCCATCTATACCTCATTTCTTCAGCTGAGATAGAAAAAAACGTCACATTTAATGACTTATTTCCAAAAAGAAACACTGTCTTATGCCTTTGATGGGACTCATATGCTGTAGTAAGAATTGTAACCTGAAAGGTTACAGTTTGAAATTGTAATCAGTTGGTGTTTGTTTAAAATTAAAAAGATATGGTCTTTAATAACCAATTGCTCTGTGATGTTGGTTTCTTTTACAGTAGGAGCAAGGAGTTGAAAACAACATTTTTGTGGTTTGTTCTGATTATTATTATTATTATTATTATTATTATTATTATTATTATTATTATTATTATTATTATTATTATTATTATTATTATTACTTTATGGTAGAATGGTTGTCAACATTATAACGTCACTGGTCCAGAAAGCTAGATTTAATTCTGGGTCCAGGCAGCTGTCTGTGTCACATTGACAGGTTTGCTCTTTGTTTGTTTGAACCAGAAAGCTGCACTCCCACCTCATTACCCCAACCTGCCAAGATTAACTATGGTTCCAGAATGCCCTAAGCTTTTATTTTAGGGCTTAGTTGCAAGAATTCTTTCATTTTCTATACTGGGAGGCAGTAAAAATGCAACATGAGTATTAGTATCACTAGCTATTCTGTTTAATTTCTCTTAATTTCCCTTCGGGATCAATAAAGTCTTATTTACTGTATCTATATTTAGAGTAAATACAAAATACATCTCAAATGCAAAATTAAAACCCTATGGTCTCAAACATGATTCATCTCACTTTACATTAGGACCAAACCTTATTCCTTAGAGGTGAGATACATATTGACATTATTTAACATTATTTCCGACTGGAAGGTTCTTTTTGTAATAATGTATCGCTTAAATATTAACTAATTAAGTTAATGGACACAAACACAAACAAATTGTATCATTGAGAAAGTAGGGAAATAAAATTAAGCAACTGGATGAAGCAGGTGATTTTGAATGTTCATGCAGGTCCTAGTGTAAGGATATGTGTTTGTTATGATAGAATAATAGCATAAGAGGAAAAAAGCATGTGTGAGCAGGGGAAGGAGAGGAGAAGAATGATTGTGCATATCAAGCAGAAAAGTAAATTACCGATTTACAAGTGTTGACTCACTTTTCAGAATTAAGACAGTTAACTCAATGCACTACACCAGACGTTTGATTCCCTAGAAAATATACAATTATTGTAGGATTTTCATTCATTTAGTACTCCTTGGTTACCAGCTTCACACTATGAATTCACACCAACTACTTAACTGTAGTATGTATTTCTGAGAGGTTCAAATAACAGTACAAAATCAAGTTCATTCAATAAAATAAACAGATGTGGTAACCTTTGTAAAGTGTTATGCATTATAGTACTGTGTAAGGATGAAAGAGGTCAGCACTTCAGGGGGTTTGATGTTTTTATTAGCTGATGTTGATATTATTTGGTGATTTCTAGTCCTTTTATGGTCTAACTGGAAGAGGTGTTAGTGGGGCCAGCAGGGGGCACTCACCCTGCAGTCCATGTGGGTCCTAATGCCCCAGTATAGTGACGGGGACACTATACTGTAAACAGGTGCCGTCCTTCGGATAAGACATAAAACCGAGGTCCTGACTCTCTGTGGTCATTAAAAATCCCAGGGCGTTTCTCGAAAAGAGTAGGGGTGTAACCCCGGCGTCCTGGCCAAATTTCCCATTGGCCCTTACCAATCATGGCCTCCTAATAATCCCCCTCTATGAATTGGCTACATTACTCTGCTCTCCTCCCCACTGATAGCTGATGTGTGGTGAGCGTTCTGGCGCACTATGGCTGCCGTCGCATCATCCAGGTGGATGCTGCACATTGGTGGTGGTGGAGGGGAGTCCCCATTACCTTTAAAGCGCTTTGAGTGGAGTGTCCAGAAAAGCGCTATATAAGTGTAAGCAATTATAATTATTATAATTATTAATATCTGTTCTAGAATCCTGTGAGGTAAGCTTTTATTTATTCTTTTTTTCTGGATTTAGACAGACGTGTACAGTTCCTTAGGTTTAATACAAGATTAGTTTTTCTTTAGTATTCTGAACTCTGAAATGAAGCTCCATTTTGAAAATAGTGTCAGAAGGAGTGGGATGATCACTCTTGCAAGGAGTTTACGACCCTTCTTAAAAATGCTTATGTACAGAGCAGAAGAGCCTTCACTGACCATCAGCTTGGATTGGCTTGTTACTCACCCAGCAGCTGGCATTGTAAGACAAGAATTACTTTTTGTGACCTGCTCTGTCTTCCAGTTTTAAATATATTGGACGTGGGAGGTTTACCCTGAGCCAGTTACAGAAAAACAACTTTAAAAAGTCCTGTTCTGGAACTCTGATATGTACTGTTTCGGAAATAGCCTGCAATCCTATAGATCTAAAACTGAAGATGAATAGACCTCCTACCTTTTATGGGTGGAGCAGGAATGACAACAAACAAACTCAACTCCAACAGACTGCTCAAAATGCACTTCAGGTACGAATTATGAAAATGGAAACAATTTAGTTACTTACTTACAAATCACACACACAAATCACACACTTAGAAATCTTGAGTCACTTTGAAAAGTTTGAAATTTGAAAAAAGTTGCTCTTTATGGAACTTGTTCAGCATGTTGCTAAAGCCTAATAATAATGTACAGTAATTTGATTTTGGAAGCATTGTAACATTATTATATTATTTCACGAGGAATGACGGCAGCCGAAAGCTTGGGAGAAATTAGAATCATTTATTGAGATATGGAGATTTGGCATAACCCACTTGGCTGAGGGCCAACCTCCCGGCCGTTGGACGGGGAGGATAGGACCCCCATGCGACCAATGGGGTAGCTGCAAAGGTGGAGAGGGGGTGGAGGAGGGATGCAGAAAACGAACGAGGAAGAGGAGAGGGTGAAGTTTGATATATATGGAGACCGGTTGCTTACGTCAGGATTAGTGAGAACTGCGGCAGCTGTGTCGAATGAGCTCGGCTGCTTTCATTCCTCCCGAACTTTCATTAAAAACTCCATTAGTGAAAAAAACAGAGGTAAAGTTATCAAAGTAATTACATCATTAATTATCATTAATAGAAAAACAAGACACAGAGACAGGGTTCTTTATATTACCATTACTTCTAGAGCACTTTCTGCAATATAGTTACATTAAACATCCATTTTCTTATCCAGTACTGGATCGCATGGGGTGTCGGAGTCTAACCCAGCAAACAACGGGCTAGGATGTCAGCCCGTTACACACACCAGGGCCAGTGTTAGAGAAGCCAATTAACCTACAGTACCAACATAACTGGACTGTGTAAGGAAACCGGCGCACCTAGAGGAAACCCACACAAAACGTTGTAGAACATACAAACTTCACATACTGTAAATAGCTCCCCTGGAATCAAACCCAGACCCCAGTACTGCAAGGCAGCAATGCTAACCACTGCCCTACAATGACACACATGCTTTAAACAAGTGTGTTTAAATAGGCAGGCAGGATTTGTCTTAATGCTGTGCTTGGTTTCAGTAGAATAGTAGAATGTGATGATAACAAAAAAATAAGAAAAAGCCAGGCTGGTAGTAATATGTTTTGTGAGATTTTGTGTCTATCAGGAGACATCACTGTACCTACAAAGAAAATATGTTGTCTGACTTTTTATGTATAAAATGTAATTATTGCCATACATTACTGCTATAATTAAACTACATATTATGGCATGTAACAGTCATTAAACAAATTGGTTATTGCTCAATAATAAATGCACTTATTTATCAATTTGTGTTAAACCTTTTGCTGGGGGTTAAACAAGCCAGAACACAAGCTCACTTGGGAAATGAACTGAAACAAGGCAGCCAGTTGAGCACAGCCACAAATAAATCAAGAATAACTGTACTTTTAGGGCAAAGTACAAAGGATGTAGCATACTGAATGAGTAATCGGTATTATTAGGAAGCTGCAGTACTTTGATGATATCATGAATGTGAGACATGGTTTATAACCGCAATAAGAAAAAAGCCACATCTCAGACGAATGTTTAGTCCCCCATGGTAATGTAATCCTATGCCTCAATTCAGCAAGGCAAAACAATTCTGCTCCCACAGAGCAGCAGGGAAATGAACTAATTTGCTGAATTTACTGTATCTGCCTGAGGCAATGGAAGGTAAGGCCAGAGGTGGATATCGAGATTCAATATGTTCTACCAACGGGGTTAAATAATCAACTATAAGCTGTTCAACAGGAGACCAGAGGGACACTCTTATATTCTGAAAAAATAAATAATAATAAATGTTATAATTAGGATTTTGTTTCTTTCTTTCATTGAAAGGAAATTATTATGATTGCAATGTCAACTCTCATTTGAAAACATCCAAAGACCCTCAACCACCGTTAATTTCAAAAGGCTTACCAGTACAAAACGGGCTAAAGAATCATCACCTTAATTCTGTCTGAGATCAGAAAATATTGTGAGATGGAAATAATGGCATTTATTTTCCCTAAACTTTCTGAGTGCCCTACAAATCGCGTGCAACACTGCTTACTTTTGTCTGTGAATCCCTTTGAATTCATGTCAGAATGCTTTGTAAAGATGGCAGATTTACAGATGATCTTTTGTTGAGCCTTTCACTTTATAACCCTTTGGTTTGAGTAAAAGGACTCAACACAAATACAAGTGTTCCATCTAGATTATCCCTCATTGGAGATTTACAATTACCACATTAAAGCTTTAAATGGGAAGACTTCACAGCATTCATAACAATTACAAAGACTTTTGTTACTTAACATTCTTTCAAGTCTAAAAAAACCTAAAAATCCTTTGACAATCATATCCAAGCTATGTAACCATTAAAACAAGAATTGGTTGCAGTTCATTTATCATATGTACAAACTGGTAATTTACACGTTAAACACCATATTAATTTAATAAAATCCTAATTAAAAAATGCTATGTTCATGCATTAAACTGATAATGATATGCAACTGGATTCTTAATTAACTTCCTGCATTCTTCAAACATCTCCATGGCAACAAGTTCACTGTTTACTTCACAATAGCAGCAAAAGCTGTGAATGAACCTTCATAAAGTCCAACAACCAAAATACAGAAAACACACTCGTTTCCTGTATCATCTTGAATATGAGCATTGCATTCATAAATGTCAAAGTCTGTCTTTAATAGACAATGCTTCTTATCTTTTCAGTATTTCCACTCGTGTACTGCAACACAAGAGTTTTTTGAAATGTGAAAATAAACAGAAAATAAAAAGAAATGTAAGAACTGTAATTGGGCTATTTATCCTATCATGTCTCTGGATCATTACGAAAGATTTAGTTAGCCATGTTAATAATGTTGCAAAGGGACTATTATGTACTAATTATTTACTTATTTTTTTAAAACCATTATGAAAGAAAAAGGCTGGAACTGTGCTTAGACATCTAGCATATACATGTACAGTATGAAATTTAAACAAACTGCATAAATAGGCCAAGACAACACAGAATAATACTGAGCTGTTGTTGAAAGCTGAGCTCAAGGGATGGAAATTATTATTCAATGTTGCAAAATCTAGTGTTTCTTTATATCTAGGCTGCGAGAGAATGACACCCATGAGAAAATATTACACAGTTAATGAATGGAAATAAATGTAGGTTATTGCATTTATTAATTGAATTTGAATTTCAAAATGATCCTGCGATGAAATAAATAATACAAATAAATCATAATCATGTACCCAACACTTTAGTTGTCAAATTCTACAAATGAAAGAGTCATATTATTTGAAATACTTGTCTGCATTTTGAAATTCCATTAATGTCTTTATGGATCTACATTGAAGAGCTTCTGCATTAAGTTAGCAATTGGTGTTGATGTTTTTATATTATCTTAAATACTTCCGTATATTTCCATGTTTTTGATTTAAATGTGCTTACTAAAAAAACTAAGGAAAATGTAAACGTTATCAGCATCCTTGCTATGTCAGCAGCTCCAAGTGAAATTAAGATTGATGACCCGGTGCCCTATTGATCTACACTGTGAAAGACTAGTCCCAGGGAGCAGTCCTCTGGAAGAAATTGAACAAGTGTCTGCCCGCTGATAAGTCATTTGTGAGTTGTCGTCACCAAAGCTTAGGATTAGTTTTTGTGGGACTTGCACAAAATTCAAGGGTCTAATTAAGGAAGCATTTTTTAGAGATTGCTATTTTGTCTATTTCACAATGAGTCTGTATGTGTATAGTTAAATATTTACCATCTTAGAATCTGGAAATACAAAGCTATCGTTTCAGTTTTTACATGACTGTAAACATTACTGGGATATCAGACAGTCAGAACAGGTTCCTGTCTCTGTCACTTCAGATATTAGAACAACATTGTTGATTCAAATTTTAATTGTCATGTCTTCTCTGTTGCCGAGAACATGATCACTAAATTAGAACTTTATCCCATTCACTTATAGCAAATACCAAATATAGTACAGTACTAAATGGCAAGTTTAATATTGAACAGAGGCTTCTTGTATCTTAACAAAGAAAATCTGCCATTAAGCAGTTAGTTTTGTACTCAGAACTGCATGTCCACCTATTATGTTCAGTATAATAACTTACTGCATGTCAAGTTGTAGTGTATAAACAGATGGTGCTGTTAATGCATTTCACAGATTGCACGGCTCTGGAGCAAAAGATGCCAAAGTGTGTATCAAGCCATCTGAATCAAAAACTGGGTCAAATCAAACTCTGAGGTTTTGTATTAAGTTGCAGTATGTTATCAAAGGACTTAAACTGTACCAAATTATTCAAGTTCCTGTTTAGCAAGTGTGACCTCTAACCTGAAGCACGAAAATTTTCAAAATACCTGCATCTGTCCATGAGATTAAATAAATCTTTAAGAATAAATCATTAAGAGTAAAGAGTAAGTAAATAATGGTGAAAGCAAGGCAAAACATACATACTGTATATAAGGTTTTAAAAAAACTTTAGGAATGTTCCTAGTAATGATTATTCAATGGAGCGCAGAAAGCCTCACCCCTCATCAACCATTTCTCTTCCTCTCTCTCTCTACTTCCAGGTCAGAGGGTACCTGGACTTTAAGTGGACTGGGACTTTAACTGAGCAGTTAACAGATCAACAGTGTTTGCCTACTCCAAAGAACTACTGTATTATCAACACTTATTAAATCGTTATTATTGATTTTAGCAGTGTGGACCATGTGTGAAGATTGTGGATTCAAATCCCATAAGAGCCACTTCTGCTATACCCTTAAGCACAGTCATTTACCCAAATTGTTCCAGTAAAATACCCAACTGTATATCTGGGTGAAAACATAAAGCACTTTGGATTAAAGCCTCAGAGCAATATACAATAATATTTTAAGCAGGTATTCTTTCCAGATTCATACAGATTCAAAATGACTTGATCATTCACAAACCCAAATATATTCAGAGTAATGAACTCATTGTATAACACAAGACCAAAGGTAAGATTTTTTTGGCTAAGCAACATAAAGGCATAGTACAAGCATCAGAAAACTGAAAATCAAGGAACATAATAAACTTTAGCAAATTTACTGCGGTGAACATTTATACTGTAAGAGAAAGGTTTAGAGTCTTTATGAAAAGAACATCCACCTGAATTAACTTTCTTTTTTCTCTCCCTGTCCCTAACAGTCCAGCTCCAAGTAATGTGGTCATCTACTGACTGTTTGCAGCAATCATTTGATTGGAACAGACAAAATAACACCTCTATAGACTCTAGGGTTCAATTCTATCAATCCTTATGAGCTGGCTTCAGGGAACATCTTATGGCATAAATTTGTAAATGATTTTGGAAGTGTGTTTTGGCTGCAATAAACACATTACAGATTTACAACAAAAATTCTTTTTTTGCTTGCAGTACACATGTATTGTTCACTGTGCTTGCTTATCATTAAACAAAGCCAGTGAAATCTTCACATACGTACAGTACAAGTGAGACAGCTTCAATGCTAGCTTGTGTCTTACATTTTAGACATTGCGGCATGCGGAATTTAAATGTCTAAAGAAGCATAATTCGCCTTGCATCTATTTTTAATCTAGCTCAGAAAATATGGTTTAAAAAATTGGTATTTGCTAAGCTCATTGTAAGCCTGCCCAACCAATGTGTCCAAGAATGAGTGCAGTGGCAATTACTCGCTTCAATGCATCGTCATTGTGTTGAATTCTCCCATCAAGAAATTTAATTACAGCATATTAAATTCATTGAGAAGGAAAAAGAATAGAAAAAAAATCTCATCAAAAGACCTAAAATATGTGGCCCCAATACTTGAAACCATGATATCTTCTATGCAAATTTCATTGAATTTCCTAAATTGCTGAAACCTAATTACACTCTGAATTTTTATTTAATTTTCATATTACAAAACTGGGACCCTTACAGTGTGGAAAACCCATAGTTAGAAGGGAGGAAATTCAATATATATTTATAAACACCTTTTTGTTCCATTTTGTTTTTTTTCTAAAGTAATAATAACCAATGGTTACAGTAAATATTAGTTCATCTTGATATGCAAATTTAATATATTCTCAAAAACTCACAAGACTGATTTACAGTACATATACTGAGCTAAGTTAGTAAAGGTGTGATTGCTGGAGTGCAGTTTTAAAAAAAACCACAACCATAAGAAAATAATAGCGAAGGACAATGATTTTTCGGGGGGTGTCCCACTTTACATACCAAAATAACATTTTTATAATAGAAAACTGCTCAATGCTGACGACCTTTTACATTCATTTCACTTCGTGATCTAGAGAACAGTGCAAAATAATGGTAAGGGAAATTGCAGAAATGATAAACCTTTACTGTGTTTTTGGTTCAAAAATAAAATAAATAAATTGCTCTGAGATCCTCATTGCAGAAGTAAAAAAGTGAAGTACAAAAATGAACTGAAAGTTTAACGCTGCCCTTGCTGTGAGGTAAAGTTTATTTAATTTCAAATCAATTGTAAATGTTCTGGGCTTCATGGTGGTGCATTGATTAGCATTACAGCCTTGCAGCGCTGGGGTCCTGGGTTCAGTTCTGGATCTGGGGGTGCAGTTGGTATGGAGTTTGTGTGTTCTCACTATGCTCTTGTGGGTTTTCACCTGGTGCTCCAGTGTTCTTTCACAGTCCAAAGACGTACTGGTAGGTTAAATTATCTTATGAGGAAAACTGGCTCTAGGCGTAAGCGTGTGAATGTCTGTGTTTGTGCCTGTGTGTCTGCCCTGCAATGGACTGTCCTCATGTTCAGGCTGTGCACTGCATTGTTCCAGGTCCCCCATGACACTGACGTTAAAGAAGATTTTAGAGAATGGATGTAGATATTTTTCCTATTGTTTTACAAATGTGGCATTTTCTAGAATAGTTTATATTCAGATTAAACAGATAGGGTGGATGCTACAGTACATACTGTACAGTATACAGTATGAATTGAATCATGAACCTTACAAAGTAAATCTCTACATCAAAAGACTTTTGAATAAAGGGGGTAAAGTCAATATTACAGGAGTGGATAACGAAAAGTAAAATAAATCAAATCAAAAGCAAGGACAAAAATAGCAGCATTTCTTTCTTTGTTTGGTTCACTAAATCAGAAGTCTTTGTCTGTCACTGGACAAGGTGAAGATCCACAACAATGAACTTTTATCTTATCATGAGTTCAAAAAAGGGTGGCATGGTGGTGTAGTGGTTAGCATTGCTGCCTCACAGCACAAGGATCTGGATTCAATTCTGTGCCTGGGTGCTATCTGCATGGTGTTTGGACTGTATGTTCTGTTCACGTTCACGTCAGCTTTTACAGTGTACTCCGTTTTCTTCCCACAGTCCACAAAAATACTGGTAGTTTAATTGGCTTCTGGTTAATTGGCCCTAATGTAAGCTTGTGAAGTTGTGTCTGTGTGTGCTCTGTGATGGACTTGCATGCAATCCAGGGTATATCCTGCCTTGCACCTGTTGCTTGCTGATGGACATCCTCCATGACCCTGTTGGAGCTCAAATCATTATCTGGAGCGGGATTCCAAAATAAATGATGCAGTGTTAAATAAGGTACTCAGCTTTTTTGTTGTGTTTGACCATGTATCCATTATCAGAAAGATTCTCAGTCATGGTTAGTGTCGCTACAACTGGGAAATGCAGGGAATAAGGCAGAAGTACACTGCTCAATGGGAAATCCCAAGGGCACACACACTCATGCACTCATGCACACGGGAGCAACTTAAAGACTTATACAACAGCTTTTGTTTCAACGACCTTAATCTTTTCTGACAGATTTAAATCTGTATATTAATATTCTATACATATCATAAGAACTAGGAAACCTAGCCAAACATGGAATGCACTGTGCAGACTGCCGAAGATAGGCAAAAGGGAATGCGCTGTGTAGCAGGACTGATCAGACAGTGAAGGCTTCATGCAGCTAAGCAGGGCAGAGCAGAACAGGAGAGCTGCATGGCCAAGCAGGACTAGAGGACCAGTATAGCACAATGCTGCTGATCTGACCTGCTAAGCTGGCGTAGTGAAAGGAGGGGAGGCGGAGGTCCAGCCGACAGTGTGAATCCATCTCAGGATCAGACAGACAGGCTGAATCAAGCAGAGAAGGATTCGTTTGACCAACTTGTTGTGTTGAGAGCACCTCCTGAACTGCTTAGGAAGCTCACTGACAGAGCACTGGAATGTACAGTAGGCAGATCAGGATTTAAGTATCCTGGAGGTAATGAACTGATAACCCGGGGGCAGGTGGCAGTGACAGCCACACTGAACAAGTTCTCACGCCACCAGGAGGTGTTTCTCTTTACTGGGGAGACTGAGGACTGCAAGCTCTGACTTGCCAGGGTGTAACAATGATCATTTTCTTTTTTAAATATGTATTGAATTAACTGTATCAACCAGCAGTTGCAACAGTAGCAACAGCTCTTACAATTCATGGTGTATTTCCCTTGTTAAAATACTGGTAGAGCATAGTAATTTAATTACTTTGCTTTGAACAGCACTGCTGCACACAAAACATCAGCACACAAATATGTTTTCAATAACATGATTAAAAATAATGATGCTTTAATCTATAGAACAGAATTTGATTAATGACCTACAACAGGTACTTAACGGAAATCACTTCAAAACTTTCTAAATCAGAAACAGGTTCAAGTCAAAAATATGTTTTCTTTGTTGCCATGAACGTAGACACCTTGAAGAAATCACAATACACAAGCAAGTAAAAATGTAATAAAGATCTGCATTGATCTGTTCTTGATAAAATAACCTCTTGTAACCTCTTATTGCAACCTTAGTGGGCAAGCTCATCTGAGTTCCCAATCTACAGTTCTGTGTTGTCATTTTAGAAACTGTGCTGAACATTAGGACATTTCTTAAATGGCTTTGTAACAACAAAGCTGTAAGCCTGTCCATTCACCTACAAGTTATGTCACGGTCACCCTAGAGGGCGCTCCATTTACTCCTGTCAATAGTTCCCTGTGATCGTTTATATGTTCCAGGTGTGCCTTGTTGTCCCCCCTATTTATTCTTAGTGCCTTCAAGGCTCAGGGCTCAGCATTAGGATGTGGAAGTCTTGAGGCCCGCCTAGCACCAGGTCACCCCACGTTCGTGGCCTGAGGGCATAGGCCTCATCCCCGACATTTCCCTTCTGAACCCGGGGTCTGGAGGACCTCGCCCTGAAATCCCAGGATCTCCATGTTCATGTATTCGTGTTTTCCCCTTTCTGGGGTTTTTAGCCTTGTCACGTCCCAGGATGGATCTTTCGGAAATGGACTCATGGACTATGCCCTGACCCTGTTTTGGACCTGCTCAGATTTGGATGCCGCTGTTTATTTCCCTGTTCACTGTCTCACAAACTCTCACTGTTTACTTTATTGCATCATTAAATCCCTGTGTGTGTTTCCCTGTACTATGCCTCCTGTCTCCTTCAGCCCTCACCGCTTCGCATAGGGTTTAATACAATACCCAACATGGACTGCAGAGCTAGTTCGTGAAAAGTTATGGCTTATTTTACACCTTTCACATTAACATAAAGCTGTATTTATTGATAACAGCACAGAATGACAAGCAAAATGGTTAACAAAATGACCTTGAGGTCACTGCAATGAGCAAACTGCCTAATTATATCAAACAGGTCAAAGGTTAATTGACCATAAAACAGAAATGCTCAGCTATTACAACAAATAACAAACCACTTGTTAAGGGTTGTACATCACATTTTGACATTAATCCTCCTATCTTAGCTGTTCTGTCATGCTATGTGACTGCTTGCTTCCTGCTGACTTTGTTAATAATTCAAGTACTTTCTATAAGTAGTACCACAATTTTCTGTCAAAAATAATTATAATAATCAATACATTTTTATCCTAGAAACATACTTTCCAAATATGTTATCTGTTTCTGCTTTGAATCTTTTCATATAATTGGATTAAGAATTGTACAGCACAGTAATTACTAGTAACATAATATTCCATATTAGCTTTTGTGTGAAATACAGTAACTGTGCCTGAATCTACTGCCTTTGTAATTTTTAGATGAT
Source organism: Lepisosteus platostomus (assembly GCF_059453375.1). Classification (NCBI taxonomy): domain Eukaryota; kingdom Metazoa; phylum Chordata; class Actinopteri; order Semionotiformes; family Lepisosteidae; genus Lepisosteus; species Lepisosteus platostomus. The sequence continues at coordinate 53,442,550 of NC_142616.1, forward strand.
GCCCCTTATTGTACTCATTAGGAACAAATTATTCTGAAGCAGCTCATATCAAAACTGTTTCAATAATACCTCAATAAATGAGGTATTATTCTCTGGGGATTGTACACAATGGAGCAATCTAGAAGAAAGGCACACTCTTCTGCTCTTTGCAGCCTATTCACCAGTATTCATTTGAAATACTACTATATATAAATGAAGTGCAGATCAAAAGATCAGAAAAAGTGCTTTTTTTCAGCATTCACGAGTTTAATTTTATAATCAGGTTGCTGTTCTTTCCTAGAATTCCTCAGATGTTTGAGCACAATTCACAGCAGTGCTTTCAACGGTAGGAAAAACAGCAAGTGACGCTATGCATCCACGTTAGAAAACTAATATGAAATGCATAACTCAACAGATCCGATTATAAGAAAATTTGCTCATCTTTCTGTTCTGGATTGAAATATATAAAATGTGTGCTAACATTTTGCAGTAAGACCAAAAAACAAATGCATATCATGTAAATGTAAGGTAAATATCACCAGTGTCCAGGGCTAACCTACACTGACATTGATGAAGCTACTGTACTCTAAAGAATGGAGAGAGTACAGAATGCTACTTTTTTAGTATGGTCATGGTCATGTGATGCAGTTTAACTACTCACAGCTACCAATTTTCCTGAGGCATGCCAGCACCTCCACTATTGTTTCTTACTGTTTGGTGAATACCTGCTACAGCAGATTTAAAATGGATTGGAGAGTATTGCCTGCCCAAAGGCATCCACTGTACTGTACCTGTTGGAGACCATCAGTAACAGAACCCTTCCCATCTGGCAAAATCTGGACTATGCTCAAATGCTCTCCAAAGAAGCTGATTTACTGGTTAAACCTCCCTGGGGCACCTGATCCACATTTTGACTTAACCCAGACCCATGGGTGTATGGCTCTTTGGCTGAGAAAACACACTGACAAAAATGGCCTTCAAGTGGTCACTACAGTCATTCAGTAACTGATGACAATTAAAGAAGATTCATGTTGCAAAATCTGGATTAATGTTTAAATCTTGTTTGACACTAGTACTTTAAAATTTCAGGTCTGACATGCACATGATCCAATATATATCATTTGGGTCACGATATATACATTTTCTTTTCTGTGCTGAGGTTATACAGGTAGTAGTAATGCAGCTTTTGTCCAATTATCAGTTAGCATATTATAGATAATATCTTTTACATATTTAGCTTTTAAGATATTTAATTTTCTTTTTATTGATTATTGTAATAAACAGTTCAGCATAAAATTCCATAATAACAAATATAATACCAGCTAGCCTTTTGTTAGTGTTAGCAGCATATATTAGTATGAACTGCTAGTGAGGCAATACAGTACATGCCTCTAACAATTATTTGGTCATGCTCCATTTAGTATATGAAGGCATTAAAACAGGATTTTAAGGAAATCTAACCTATTTGACTTTTTTCTGGTATGTGTTTTAATGTGTTGATGCAAAGATCAACATACAAGTTAATATCTTATGTGACTATTTTCTTTGAAAGTATTATTTTCTGTAGCCACCATCAACTAGGGGCAACTGTGGAAGAAAGCTCATGTGATGTCCATGCATTGATTTGAGATGCAAGGCAAAATAGATGAGCAATTCTGAATTAATTGACAGCAAATGTCAATCTAAGGCATGAGCAGGCAGTTTCAACAAGTACAGTCCATCAAGAACTTCACAGGCTATGGTCAGGCTGCAGTGCATAAACCCCTTTTCATACCTTATAATATACTTTTGGAAGTAAAGTGGTAGAAAGAACACAGGCAGTGGCCTACTGAGCAGTGGAAAAATATTTTCAGATGAGTCATCTTTTACTGAGTTCTCAACAAGAGGACAAGTATATGTGTGGCACACTCCAAAAGATGACTACAGGCTTGAATGCTTGTTTCCCACAGTGAAGGGCTCTGGTAGCTCTGTTATAGTGTGGGGTGCATTTTCCTGGTATGGTTTAGGTTCACTCAACCCAGAAGGGCAAAGTAAAGACATTCTGAGTGATCAAGTTCATTCTATGGTGAAGCATTTCTATCCTGATGGGAGTGGAGTCTTCCAGGATGACAATGCTCCCATACACAGCACATTAATGGTCACTGAATGGTTTTGTGAGCATGAAAACAATAGAAAATGATGTAAACCATATGCCATGGCCTCTCAGTCACCAGATCTCAACCCAATCAAATGTTTAAGGGAGATTCTGGAGCGATGCCTGTGACAGTGTTTTCCACTACTATCATAAGACACCAAATGATGGAATTGCTTGTGGAAGAATGGTATTGCATCCCTCCAATTTAGATCCAGACACTTGTAGAGTCTACAGATGGAGGAGTACAAAGATGTTTGATGAAGCTACTGTAGATTGCTTAGAGCCTTGAATGTCAGTAACAAGATGTTATATTAAATATGTGACTTTATGTGATGTACAGTAATACATGACCACATAATATACAGTATAGTGATCAATATGTGACCACATATTTTAGGCAACCAATATAGAGACTTAAGTGTAGGAGTGATATGCTGCCTGGGTCTGGTGTGAGTTAGTAGTCTAGCTGCAGAGAAGCTTGTTGAGAGCTTGTTGCAACTTGTTGAGAAGAGAGTTAGGGAGCCCATAAAGAGTAAAGAGTTGGAGAAGTCAAGCCTTGATGTTATAAATGCATGAATATAGCACTCAGCATTGGGCAGCCTAATGTAACAATTTCACCAAAGCCATGTGTAGCCTTTTTCTACTGTATGTTCTTTACCTTGTTTAACCTCAATGATTGTTTCTCAAATATACCAGTTTTTTGTATATTGTTTCTCAAATATACCAGATATACTGCGTTTGATTCTATGAGAATATGGAACATCATGTTCTGTTCTTAGGTTGAATTATTGCTCAGGAAGAAAAATGTGGCCTTGATATGTAATGGCAATGTTAAAGATGTCTGTGTGCACTACTTGCTGAAAGGAGGAAGTGCTTCCACTCTAGTCTACTAGGAAACAAAGGGCTTTTTGTATGAGTACTCCCTTTGCCATTTTGTCAAATCTCTGCATCAGTGAAATAAATGTCAGTGTGTGCAGAACTAAGAAAGAATTTGTAATGCCAAGTTATAGTGGAAAAATAAAAAAAACCCTTATTGATGCCTTTTTATATTCACACTTACACACAACTATTGCAAAATTCCTATTATGGAATGAGTGTTTTGGTTGTTTATTTTCAAGTAATTTTCTAGTATTTTCCATAAAACAAGAAAACAGACTAAGGGACCTTTTTAAAAAAACGTATTAGCAGTAGAATATATACTATATTTGTGATATACAGTATGTTTGAGGATTAAGTTGTTGAATTTTATTGATTTAAATGTGCAAACCATTCTTTTGGTGTTTGGAAGTGATATTAAACTGACAGTACTGAATAAAATTTATTGTTGGAGCTTAAATTTACATTGTAATCAAGATATCTTGATATTTATGGAACTGGCAAACTTAATCGAGGAAAATAAGTTCTGTCATTTTATTTATAAATACAATTATGTAGTGGTAGGTAAAATTGTAATATTGCCTCATGGATAATGTTTCAACATGAAATCTTAGAGGGAAAATAATTATAAATATTATTTTTCAAATAATTGATAAAACACATTCTCACATTATCTTGAGCTACTGTATGTACACAGTTCTGTTCCTGTAACAAAAAGCAATACATAACTAAAAGTAATAAGTAGATGTATATATAGTTTCAGATACTTTCTGATCATTATTTGTGGTGTCCGATTCTTCTTGTACATAATTGTATAGTATATTTTTTATTTAAAACATTATTTTTTTAGTAGAAATAACTTCTCTTGCCAACGTTAAAATTCCTTTCTAAATATGTTCTTTGATCTCCAATAAAATCATTTGCTGATATGGAAAGGTACAGATGGTGGTTTTCTTTCTTTCCAAGTGAATTTGGAATGGATTTTGAGGTTTTAATAATTGACTGATGTTACTTGGTGTGAATAAACGTGTGTTATCATAAAACAAGGCTTCTTTTATTCTAACTGCACAGAATCAAAATAATTAAAAGAAGCAACAATGATTAGTGTAGCTCATGAGAAGAACTGATGATCCAAGCCACTGCTCAGCCATGTTCCTAGAGGCTTTTAAAAAGGAACATCAAAGGCATCTGCTTTGTAATGCCCATTATACAGACACCCTTTTAGGAATTGAATCTGTTTAAATGTTAAAAGCTGTTCAACAAATGATTAATATATTGTAATGTCAAATGTACAAAGTATGTTTTTTTCTGTTTTTTCTAAGTGGGAAAATAATGAAGGAAATTACTTACTTGCCAAAGCACGAACCCCTGATATGGAAAACTACCGATTTAAACAAATTTAAATTATAGATTCTTTCAAATGTGGCTATTTGAATATTATTAAAAGTTCCTTTCTCACTTGACCATATACAGTAGGTTTCTCCTGGTAATCGTTCACTAAAAATTAGAAATTGCAGTATACATATTATTTATATTAGTTTAGAATGTGCTGTGAAGAACTGAAATAAATTGTGGCACTGAAAAAAATTGCAGCACTCTGTGCTAATGGCTTTTGCTTTTTCATGTGATCTCTGTGACATAAATATTTATGCTGTGCATGGATGAATTACTAGTTTTCACTTTGCATCTTAAATCAAAGGAGTGACAAAATTTGCCTGTTCTTCCAGAAGAAATGTGAAAATATGTGGCTTTAAAACCTTTTGGCAACACAATTTATCATAATATCATGTTGATAGTCACAGCGTTGATTAGTAAACTAGCGCCAAGTTGAAAACAGCCATGAATATTTACTTCCACTTCATTTATTCTCACCACACAGCCTGGAGCATGTCGACAGTACAAGTTCTGCCCTGTGCAAAATATAACCACACAAGAGGATGTCTGACAAGAGGCAGTGAGTTTCCAACATTGCAACTTAAAGTAGCGTTACTTATATTACAAATAAGTTTTGCCAAATAAAGTTACGCTTTATTATAAATAGGTAACTGTAATATATCTCACTTAGTAACTAATGCAGGTGTAAACTGGAATTAAGAATTCCCTACTTGCTATTTTTAATCATCACACTAACTATATAATGCCCAGGAGAAGAAATAATGCAGGGTTAAAATGCATGGAGTTTATAGAATAACTACAATAAATGTATATCTATGTACAGTATGCCACCATGGAAGTCAAAACATTATGACACATGTATCTGCCAAATGCCTAACACTAAACTAAAAAAGATGATTAGTATAGGCATTTAATGCTCACATTTTTGTGATTTATTTTACATAAAAGATGTGACATTTTTGGATTTCTGTCCTTCTTATTAAAAAAATCAATAAATCAAATAATCATTACTAGTCAGCTAGTGGTTGATACAGTCCTTAAGCTGGTTCATGAAAAATTTTGTTATGAGGTAAATAAGCTGAGTCAGCTAGTAGCCACACTGGAAACCTTTTCTTTGTCTAGGATCTTCCATATCACAGCATTTTTGCTGAAACAGCACTGTGTTCACGTTGGAGTAAAATGTCTTGCCTATCGGGAAATTAATTACGACTACTGAAAAATCCTGAAAGAAATTGTTCATGCAGAACACCTGGTACAATGTGAGGCATACTTTAGTGGGTTATGCATGATTAAATACAGTCCAGACACATCTGGAATTTGCAATTAACAGAATGTGAAGTTACAAAAAGGCCAGTAAATTGAAAATCCATTACTTGATGATATATTCTAACTACTATGAAAACAACATCTAAATGAAGGTGTTCATAAGATAAGATCACTTTATTAGCCATATACTGTACAATTTCTTGCATTAGGAATTCATTTTTTCACAAACCCCAGCTTCCTCTCCATGAGACACAGACAGGGAGAGAAGCTTTGGGTCAGATCACAGGGTCAGTCATTGTACAACACCCATGGAGCAGTTGGGGTTAAGGGCCTTACTCAGGGGCCTAACAGAGTGGGATTCCTCTGCCAGCCACAGGATTTGAACCAGCAACCTTCTAGTCACAGGTGCAGATCCTTAGCCACAGTGCCACAGCTTCACCCTACATTTCAATTTCAATATAGTTTATTAGTACATTATAGCACTATACGTTTCAATATAGTTGCAAAAAAGCTTACCTCGAACTTGTTGTTTTAACAAGATACAACTAACAGCTATTAAAACTGTACAGTACATGTACAAAGGTAAACTTGGCATGTTTACAACCTCAGACAATTTGATTACACTAATTGCTTGTAACTGTAAATTAAACTTTCTCACATCTCACCAGTCCAGAGGGGTTAAATGACATTAAAGATGTGGTATAAAAAGTGGGATGATAAACAAAAAAGTAATGACTATACAATATTGAGACATGTGTGATTCTGAGGTAAGATTGATTGTCAGATTGAATGATGCAGTAATGAATGAGTATAACATAAGAAAAAAACTACAGTTCAGGTAAAACTAAATAATAAACTTTGCAGCTCAATTATTATGCTGTATGGTGACTGATGCATACAGGTATTTAAATTTCCATATATAGTAATTGCTTTTTTTTACATTAACCATTTAGTAGTATATTCAAGAAAAATAGAATGTGAGTAATTTAAAACCCACATTGTACACATACCATATGACAGAAACATGACATACAGTATCTAATTAATTCTTTTTAATAATAGAAACTAATAGAATGTTCATTTAGATTGATATGATTGTCAATAATGACAATTTGTAGAATTGTGTTCACTCAATCTTAAATTATGTTAATACTGCCTATAGCTTTATCTGGTATAGAGTGAATGTGCTTTCAATGATTTACTCACATGAATACCACAGTAAAAAAGTAGATAATAACATGTTCAAAAATACAAACTATATTATTATTAAATTAGATTAAAATACAAGAGGTTTAATGATGTGCAGTAAGTAGTTGAAGATTGGATATATTTTCCAAACATAATTGGAATTGAAGATTTGATGGCAATATTTCCAATCTGAATATACAGTATCTATATGTTTTATTAGAGACACAGTAGCACAGATTAAAACTTTAAGTTTTAATTTAGTTTTAAATTTAAGTTTTGTTTAGTGATAGAACAGGTTCGAGTATAATAAGATATATTTTATTACTGAGTTACCAATTACAGAAAGGCACCATAAAAATGAACTTTAATATTGATCTGGAATGATTTCATACAAACCTGACATTCTATTTGAAAAAAACCATAGGTAATTTAGGTTTTCCCATAGCTATATTTGCTAATACAGTTGACACTATATTAAAATCACTGAGCATGAAGGTGATTTTCATCTGAAATCCTTTTAGGAGACAAAGGCATTCTTATTTTAGACTGGGCACATTGCATATAACCTTTAATATCGAATAAACACATGTCAGAAGTCATTCTTCTCTATGAAAGGAGACAAGATTTATAGTTAGATCTTGTTAGTTAAATTCAAGATGCTCAGCTAGCCATAACCACACAGCTTAGAAGACCATGGCTTTGTGTCCAAGACCAGTCTTGCACTTGTGCTGAATAATGAACTGTATCTGACGTAATGGACCATATATGGAAATAGCTGTCGATAATATGATTTCATCATCTGAAATGCAACCAAGAAACATAGGAGAATCCAGAATTACAGAAGTAATTCCGAGAATTGAACACATACTGTGCACAATTTCTCACAACTTACAAAATGAAATGTTACAGCACATTGGTCTTCTAAATGTACAGTAGCTACTGTACACAGCTACAGGAGATGGAACAAGATACATGTATAAAGCAAGGGTTTTTTACCATTTACAGTACAAATACACAAGAATCTTGTGTTTCTTAAAGCAAAGGTAGATATTTCTTTTATTTATATCACTTAAGATTCCATTTTGAAAGAATGTTGACAAAGATGTTTTTTTATATTTATTGCAATGTAATAAAATGTGAACATTTATTACTTTTTCATTCTTTATGATGATTTTGTATTTTTACACTAGGCATTGTGGCTTAATCAATTTTGACATCCGACAATTTGTTATTGCGGAGGTGCACCACTGGGGACTGCCCCTCTAACAAATTCTATGCTTTACAGAGAATGGAAAAAATAATACTTTGTATCTCAGAGTATCGTTACATTGACTTAAGTCAATTCACAGTACAAAGTTATTTTGATACATATTGCTCTGGGGCAGTTAGTTCCATGTTGTTTTCTCATTTTAAACACTATTGACAGTGCATAAAAATTATGATGTTGCTGTCTAAGGTGCTGAAATATTATTCTCAGCTCAGAGAATAGTCCAAATTAGTTAGTCTTCTAGTCTTTATTTATTTTCATAAATTTTCTGGGAAACAAGATTTGCCATTCACACATAGCTGGTGTGTTCACACATAGAAAAGTTCGCAAGTTCTAAAACAGAATGATATACTGTACAGTACAGTATCACCGGTACTGCTTTAATCCCCCAAATATAAGCCACTTTTTTAAATCTCATACTTGATCAGTTCATCTTGTACTTCTTTTTATCCCAGAAATGATTTCTCATTTCTTGAGTGATGCTGATTACCATGACAAAGAAAGAAAAATAAAAATGTTTATACTTGACGAGAATAACAAGGGAAGGCACGCTGCTTTGCAATGTGTACCACACCATAAGAGGCCTCTGTGAACAGGATATGATCGTACTTGTTTTGGAAATATTTCATGATGCGTTTTAAAACATTAGCAAAAACGTGTTTAATCGCGGATAGCCCTTCACCCTGCTAAAACACGCATTGTATTGTTTTTAACAATAAATGTGAGCCTATTTGTTCATGTTTTCAAATCCACAGAACGAAAAAAAAATGCATTGTATTTGGTTTTGCAAAGGGAAATCCTCAACATATGTGTGCTTTACACCAGTTCCTATTCTACCCTCTGAACGAGCTGCTCTCTTATGGGAGTGTTAAATCATTGCTGTTGTGAAGTCTGCTTCTCTAGAGAAATTTTGCAGGGTTTGCTTAGTTGCTATGGATTCCGTAAGGCTCTTGATGCTGGTCACGATTGGTGTCCTTCCTCTTAACGTCTTTGTAGGGGGAAACTGATTAATTTTTAGTGCTAGTGTGATAGCATCTGGGGAGAAGCACATTCATGTGTCATAGCTCCTCCTGCCCAATTGTGTTCATTTTGTAGTTTACTAGTGTTCTGCTACAGGGAGAAAACAGAAGTGATAAGCGTGCTCTCAGTTGCTGCGGTGGAATTAACATTCCCTCAAGGTAAGAAAAGTGTTTTTTTTTACCGTTTTACATGTTGTTTTTGTGCTCATTGATTCAAAACTTTTCCTGTTGATCGATATGTATAATTTCTTTCGGGACTTTGATGAAATCACGTCTTACAGTATATGCATGATTGTGAAAAGTGATTTCTTTTTAAAAGTTGGCAGTGTTTTTCAGCTGACAGGTATTCAAATTACATTTTTCTTCGGTTCCATAAGCTTTTGTTTAGGAAACCTACAGGTAAAAGGTGAAAACAGAATGTATTCCTTGAGAACCGAAGAAAATGTATATCTTAATAGAGAGAGGAAATAATAAATTACGATTTGAATGCAGGTGAAAGCGTTAAGCAGTGTTTGAACGTGTACTTTTGATAACTTGGTGTTTTGTGCTGCATGTGACAGTCGGATTCGGTGATAGATTTTAAAAGTTCATGTTTGCTAAACTCTGTCAGTCACAAGCGCCTCTTCTGTCTAATGTTTTGCCTGATATTTACTTTTTGTGTGTGTACACTGAAATACAATTTTAGAGTAACATCTCAAATGCATTTTCAAAATTAAACTTTATAGTTTAAAAATTGAACTAAAAACATCCTTTTGTTGCTTATTTTAAATAATTATTTCCATTAAGCATTCTATTTTATTAATTTTGAAGTTACCGTATGTATTAAGCATTATAATATTTGGAATACTATATGCGTGCATACCCAGGAACGAACGTGATAAAAGTCAATACCAATATGTTGCATAGCAACACCATCTTTAGCCTTATCGGTTTTTGCTGTACAGTATTTACAAGAGAAGAAACCGAAGTCTCTTTCAAATAAATTTGACATCTCAATATTTGGTGTTTCTTGTAGTCCACCCGTGCACTGGTGTTGTTCTTCACAATTCAAAATCTGTTTTTATCAGACGAGTAATTTCAGAAACCTAATACAGTAGTTAACTGTATAAAAATGTCAAAGCATATTAAGGTAGACTGTAAGGAAAAGCATGTCTGAATAGTAGTGCCAGATCTGTTTTTTTCCCAATGGTGAATGAATCAACGTTTGTGGTGACCATGCCTGTATAGTAGGATTAGGTATTGTATATTAACTGTCTTAATATAATATTAAGCTGTTAGAATAGCTACAATAATGTAATTAAGAACACAGTATAATATTTTCTTTTATTTTCTACACCTTTGTTTTCTAGATTATTTTGGAACTACTTTCTACAATTTAAATTAAATTTTAAAAAAATGCTCTTGGTGTATACCCATAAATTGACTTTGGATTTAATATGTGGGAGGAGTTATATACTTCATATGGATGAGTGCCATCCATTTTTCTGCTACTTGGTAACACATGTACACTTGGTAACACATGTAGAATAATAGAGGCTTCTTATCAACTTTGGGACATTTCAGTGCTAGAAACCATCAAGAAATGAACAGAAAAAGAAAAAAGTAGGTCTGTTGCTTATCTTTTTATGCTGAAATACACTGATTTGGATTTTACTGTATGTACTGTCTCAAAATAAATCAAGATATTTGTGGTATATATTTGCTTATTTTTGAAGATTAAACAACCAGGTGTGTCTGGCATTGTCCATGCTTGCATGTGTACGGTATGTACTGTACATCTGCAAGGTGCACGCAAAAGGCTTATCAACCTTTAAAACACAAATGTTGTATCAGATTCTTTATGGGATAGTAGTATTGTACAGCGATCAGATCTATTATTTATATTATATCTTATTGTGCTAATGAAAGTTCTTGCTACCTAAAGGTAATTGTTAAAATTCTACATAGACTGCTCTGTCATACCAAATGAAATGCACAGACACTATTTGAGACAGTGTAGAAGTGCTTTAGTAAATGCTGAGAAAGGACATTTAACTTACTTCAGATTATTAGAAGTTATTTCATCCTCCCACACCACAAATGGCCAACAACATTTATTAGCAAAAAATGTACCCAGTGTTCTTGTTTGTCAAACACAGTAGCCTTATCATTATAGGCTTAGTGGTACAATATTGTACTTTTGATCTGAAATAGACTGAAGATCCAATGAAAATCAGATGAAAAATGATGATATTGGAATGGACTTGCTTGAACATAGATGTTTACCAACACAGCACATAATGACCCTTTCCTCTCTTCATTACTTATATTAACTACACTGAAGACAAATGAGCTTATAGATGATTTTAAATAACTTTCAATACTTCTGGATCGCAGAACTCTTTGATGATGAGCTCTTTGATCACAGAATTCATGAAGATGAATTTGAATTTGTTTCTGCTGAGAATGTACAGGTGAGCGGATGGCAACATGTAATTAGCATTGACAGTATTAACTTGAGAACACATCAAAGAACGTATGAGAAGAGGAAAACGTGAAACAAACAATTTCTTCTTTAGGTGGAAATTATAGTAATGGCATCTGTGTTCTCTGTGTTTGGTCAATATTGAAACATTTCAGAATGTGACAGTGACCTGGGCTTTCAGCAATTGTGTTTGTGAAATGAATACATTCCTTCAGCTATTTGATCTGCTTATTTTTTAAATGTTTTGGATTTTAGGAGATATACAGTATTTAACTCCTATAATCTTGATTTAGTATGCTTTTCCCAGCATCCATTGCCCTGCATCATAGAGTGGAAGCTGTCAGAATTGTAATCTAGAAAATGTTTTACCTTTGTCCTGTGATCTGTAGCACCTATCTTCCAGCTTTTTCATATCATTGAGAACCAGGATTTTCATAATCTGATAATAACCTGATGATCTGGAGATGTCAAAATGTCACATTTCTAAAAAATGCCATTGAAAGTGTCTTTCAGCTCACATACTGTAGCTGAAAACAGGAATCCAACAGTATGCAGTGACTACCTTAATGTTTGAATAGACTGTCTTGAATCACAGTATCAAGAATTTTTAAAACGTGTGTGAAGTTTCTGACTGTTAAGGAGACATTAAATATATAGTCGTACTACATCCATTCCAGCTCATTTAGATTTTTTTCCTGCATATTGTATAACGTATATTGTATAAAAATGCAGTTCAATATAGTTATTAGATATACAGTAAGCCTACAGTACAGTACATGACTTTCCGTGCTCTGACCTTGCTTGTGAGGTTAAAATGCTGTGTGAGGGTAAACTTGTTTGGCAAGCTGAAAAAGAAATGAAATATTATGCATTTAAATTCAATGTTATCATAGCATAAACGTAACATAGTTAAATTTCATTTTAAAATATGTTTAAATGTAATCATGTCATAGTCCATGGATGTTCAATAAATATATAGGACAAATAATCATGGTCATAAGTCATCCTTGATGGGACATGAATGCCATATCATTTAATCTGTTTAAATTTGCTGGTTTAAATGAGACCTGAGATACAGTATATAAGGACCTCTTCTGTAATGCACAGAATTCTGTCACATTTAAGAAGATGTGATGCTATTAAGTTAGGTATCAAAAAGACTTATGCTGATTTATTACATCATAAATACATTTTAAATTAATGCTTAGTATCTGTTGTTTTTTTACTTGTGTTAAATAGCTTGGAAAAATACATGTGTACTTCTATACTTAAGAGGGGATGCAGTTTGAGTATTTGTGTAACCCCAGAAATGACAGAAAATGAAGGTCGTTATCTTACAAATAATCACATTGTATACCATTTAAGTAACATGCAGTTCAGTCTGATATTTTACTAATTGTGGTGGTCTGAACATGTTAGGAAATAGGGACTCCAGTAGTGCTGAAAAGACTTCTTTGTTTTCAGTGATACAATGGTTCTACGTTAGGAGTTGGAGATATGGCAACGGTCTGCTTCCAGTGATTCTTCTAAACACTAAAATGAAATCACTTGGAGCACTGGACTACATTTAAAAATGTTTTGTAATGTTTTGTAAAGTTTTTTTTAAAAAATTCCACCTGGTTTAACTGCATGCCAGTATGTAAATGCTGTATAGATTATGGACAAATGTACAGTAAATGGCACTCATTCTTATTACATCACATTGGAAAGCAGCTTGTTAAATGCATATCATATAAATATATTACAAATACATTCAACTGTGGCATTTTTCAGGTTTGCTTTAGCTGAAAATAATTTCACATTGGTTAGGTTTTGTTTGATGTTCAGTATGAATGATGGGGAAAAGCTAAAAGGTACACTTGGATCTTGCTAAATTGCATGCACTGTATTTTAGAAATTTATTTTTAAAGAAATACGGGACAGGTGTGAAAGGTACAGTACTGTACATGTAGTAATTATATTTCTGTGTTATAGTAAAGGAATTGAACATTTGTTAAAAGCTTAATTGTATTATTCTCTGATGGCAAGGGTCTTACTATGATCACTGTGCATGAGAAAGAAGATCTGTGTGATGAATCATATATTGCTTGCTTCTGTGCCCATAATGATGTGATGCAGCTCGTTAATCTTGACAGTCCACTGTAAAATGGTAGCTGGAACACTATAATTTTCAGTGTCAGGAAGTTTATTATATTCTGGAACTGTAGTATCCAAGTTTTTGCTTCAGGGGCAAAATATTTTGAAGGCTGTGTTTCATGCCTTTCACTTTAATATTTTCTTGTATGCCTCATTTACTTTATACGTTGCTGTGTTGAGAATCAGTCCCTCAAGGATACTGTAGTATTTAAAAACGATATACAATGAAAATATTGAATCCTGGGATGGATTTTAAGGATTCTGCTGTTCTTTGCAAAGTTCTTTGCTTTTTAACTAGTAGATAATACAGTATGTGTACTCATAAAGATTAGAAATTATTGAGACCCTGCAATATTGTTAAAGTGTTATTTCTTTTTAAAATATAATTTATTTTTAATGTAAAGAATGTATTACCTTGAGAGTTAAATAAACTGCATTACCCAGGTGCATACTACAGTTAATTGGTACTGTAAATGAGAAGGGTTCCCTTCCATATGTAAGACACATTGCAATCTTTTAGGATGGCAACTGCTATAAAAATGTAATGAGTTATTCTAATGTTTATTAAGTATTATTATACTTGCCAAATTAATTTTGGTTTCTCCAGATCTTCATATTAATCTTTCATAATAACCAGTGAGACATTACAATTTCTATTTTCAGCAAGTAATCATTTGAACTGTGAAATCGGAAAAAAAATAAAGTATTTTTTTTTCTCCAGTCAGAGCAACCATAGAGCCCGTATAGGTGGTTATGGTTTTCAGTTCCTCATGTTGTATAGTCATTACTATGTGTAGGCTCAGAAGAAAGGGGGAAAGAATAATTGCTCTTTTCTTTCTATGGCAGAATCTAGATTTTTAGCTCCTCCTAGTAGCAACTTGCAAGGACCAAAATGAATATGCCTGTATTTTGCGACTTGCTCTCTGCTACAGTACCTAGTGACACATGGTGCTGATGCCACTGTCTCTATGGGCAGTCATGACAGGCCTGATGTGGATCGCCTTCCTTGAGAATGAGTGGGAGCCTTGGGCAATCCTGCAGATCCTTGTGCTCTGGTTGCTGGGCTGGGGATCCTCATGATATGATGACTATGGTCATTTGCTGTAGCTTGGGCAAAGTTAAAGCCTCATTCTTCTCTCTTACCAGCTGCAGTCCTTTCAAGCACTCGTGTAGACTCAGAAGAGACAAAGGAACTATTGCTATTATGATTTTATTGAACATTAGTTACAATCTTACACTAGTTCACTTGACCTAGTGGAAAATTGCACCAACAAAAATGAATACTTCAGACAGATTCTCAATGATAGTAACATTGGTTCCCACCAGCTGCTTGGAAGAGTTCCTTGTATTAGCCAGAGTAAGAGGTTGCTTATCAGTTTAGATTGTGAACCTGGGCTTACACCAGTGAGCTGTCCAATTCAGCAATGCCCCAGACTCACAAGTTTCTAGCATTGTACATGTTTGCTGCAGTTGATTCACACCTATTGATTCACATTAATTTAAGTGTTCTAATGTTTCTGTGCAGATGATCACTGATAGTTGATGTTGTACACCATTTTATGAACTACTTAATAGTTTTCCACCATTTTCTATTAGGATATAGGGCTTGGTTTTGTTTGATTAGTTTTAACAATATTAATTATAGGTAAATATTAAAAAAAACTTTGAATCACATGTAACATGGTAAAATGACATGCCCGTTTTGAAAAGCATGTGTGTGGAATGCATGAGCATTTTCTGTGGTTTTCTGTAGCAGTCAGAGATTTCCTGCTTTGCAAAATAATTCTGTCATCTACCCTGAATTCTGTATTACTCTCTGTGCTGAATCATAATGAAGGCCTGGTGTACAGTACATTGTCAAAACAATTTCCAGTTACACCATCTATTTTCTAATTGCTTTATCCATTAGAGAGCCATGGGGGAGCTGGAGCCTATTTCGGCAAGCAATGGGCACAAGGCAGGATACACCCCGAACACAATACCAGTACATCACAGTGCACAAATAGACACAAAGAAGCACCCAATTATACCAGGGCCAGTTTTCCCAGAAGCCAATTATCCCACCAGTATGTCTCTGGACTGTGGAAAGAGTCCAGAGCACCTGGGGGAAACTCTTGTAAACATGAGAAGAACATTCAAAACTCCATGCAGACAGCACCCCAGGAATTGAACCCAGGGGTCAGCACTGTGAGGCAGCAGTGCTTAACCACTACACCATTGTGATGCCCTATCAAACAATTTCCCCGAAGAAAGGGAAAAAAATAGATGAAATTACATTTTTATGATGTTTTTAGTGCTTTTCAGTGAATGACATTTTATAACAGAAGTTTGGGAGGAAGGTTAGATCCTAATCCTTCCTGGTTCTGCTCTCTTACATGTATAAACATCTTGCACCTGGGACTTCCCTTCATGTATCTCTGTCTCACCCCTTCTGGCACCCTGTCTACACCCTGGCAGCAACTCCCTAGCTCACTTCTTGCAGTAGTGAGGGAGGGTTTGGCAGCCTCATGCTCATAGATAAGCTTCCTTTCTCTCAGTTAGGCAAGTTACATCAAATACCCTCCAAACATTTCACCTCTCTATGGCAGTCATTAGGATCTAAATGAATGACTGAAATACAGTAGATGCAGATAATGTGTATCAAACAAAACGGTGCCAACAAAGGTGTTTCAAATATGGAGATATTAATTTGATAATAAAACAAATTGTTATGTTATAATTAGTTTGGTAAGGATCATTATCGTTTTTACTTTTCATAACCAGAGCCAAAAATGTATTACAAGTTGAGCTTGGCAACTGAGCTCACATTCTAAAGTTAAACCAAAGTCAGCTTCATGATATAGGACACATCTCTTTAGGCACACAACATCATTCATCTTCGAAAGCTTCTTTCTAAGGCTGTGGATCCTACTTTGTGATGCAGAAAGTAGTAGGTTGAATTAGTCTTATTTCTACTCAGTTGGATTGAGATCTGATAATTGGTCAAGGCAGGTACTATACAGGTATCTATAAACTCCCTGCTGTAATGTTTTAGACAATATTTAAACACACTGCCAAGTTATATTACTAATTTTCTTCATTGAAGTGCACACATCATGCACGATAGCAGAATTACTTCAGTTTTTCAGAAATCTGTGATTGTGTAGTTCAGATGATAATTTAAAATTATCTGCACATCCCAAAATTTTTTGAAATCACTCTATCTGGATCTGCAAAGCCCTCAAATAAACTTACGTTGTAACAGGACTTTTCAATTAAGAGTCCTGACCAGATAAAAATGCATTCATTGTCATAAAAGTAGGAATTAATTCAAGACTTTGTAACAAATACAGTAGATCTACGGGATGTGTTTTGTTAAAACACATCAGGTTAATGTTGTGAAAATTACACTACACCACATTGTATTTAATATGGCCCTTTTAAAATAGAACCTACAGTATGTAGCCGCCTGGCACAGTGAGGCTAATTGCACTTCTCATAAATCTTCACTGGTGCAAGCAATTATAGTGATGAATCCATATCTGCTCCTCTAGGCACTCATAAAAATGCTGCTAAAGTACCTAAGGTTTTAACATTTTTACATCTACTTATGCTTTATGAAAAATGAAAGATATGCATTCTTGAGCATGCTTGGTTAGTTACTGTACTGTACAGTATGTGCAGTGTTTCTAAAACATTTAAGTATTTTATGCAATTTCCTGTTTTGCTTTTTTCCTAACAAATGAAGATGTTAAGTACTGTAACATTTTTAAACATCTACAAAAAAATTGCATTTCTTTTTTCTTCTGCTCAAAAATTGATTTGCTTTATGTTATATCAGGACAATAATTACTGCAATCATAATGGTTTGGGGTTGAGATTCCCCATTATATAAAATATAACAGAACGGAACATTAGTACAGCCAGTAGTTGAAAATGATCAATTACATTAATGCTGCATGGGCAATTAATTCGCAAAGGTAGGGCTCAAGGACGATCTGGAGGTGAGGTGAATGTTATTCCATGTATTCAAACTAACTGGAAACAAAGGAGGGGACGATCTTGATTATCACGGATTGCTGATAAGGGACATTTGCGTTTTATATCATACAGTAATTTATACTTTACTTTACAAGAACATGCAGACACCTGTAATGGAATGTTTATTGTTTTGTCATTTTCTTAAATATTTTAATAGATACTTTAAACAAACATGGACTCCAGTGTTCAGTTATAAGTGACAATAGTCTTTGTTTGCAAAAGTACAGTATTTCAATGTGTTTCATATTAAATAAAATACTTAATGGTACAGTATGATTGTGTTGAACCCAGCAGTTTATGGGTATGTTTTCAGAAAGTAGTCTTAAATTGTGAAAGAGAAAGGTAATATGATATACTGTAGTTAATATAGATTAACTATACTATACATTATAGTTAATCTATAATGTTAGTATAGATTACTACTAAAATAAAGAAAAAAGAAAAGTAAAATCTGAAGTTCAATATAGTCCAAAGAACAGGAGGTCAGAGTAGGAGGCTCCTGTGGGACTTCATTAAGGTGTTTGTTGTTCCTGTGGGTGTAGTGAACAGGCTGTTTTGAGCCCTGCTGCATGTAACCTGACAAGCTGGCTTATGTTGGATAACTGATGTTCCTTTTTTTGTGTTACAGATTTTGCTTGTGCTTTGCATATGACTATAGATTATAGTGTACTAGCACTTCAGCATCACATCTTTAACACAATTATAATATGATGCTCAGATGGCTATTCAGTACATTGTTTTGTTTAACAAAACTATTTTTATGGCATTCGTAGTTGCATTTATTTTTGAGAATCAGAATCATAAGCTGTTGAATTTCAATAATAAGGCAAACCATATCAAATGAATGATCATTACTTCAACAGCGATTTAACAAGAATCTAGTAAGAATGTTGTTAATGTTACTGTAACTAGACATTTCTGCAATGTACTGTAAGTTAGATGAGCTGATTTTGAGCAGTGTAGCACACAAAACACTTATTATGCCCTTTGTTTAAGACCACAGAAGCATGACCAGTTTACTGTAGTCAAATGTCAATAAAACAGTTTATGGATGTAATAAGAGTAGCAGCATAATATGAAAATCATTTTTGATCATTATATTTTTGTATATTTTCTGCTTTTTTTACCTGAGCATGTGAACAGTGGATTGTTCTGCCCTTTGGAATAAAGATATACAGTATGGTGTATGATTTAGACATAATTTAGTTTTGCTTACATTTTGCTAGGAACAGGCATACAGTATTCCAGGAGAAAGGGTGTAAAGGTTTTCTTTGGAACTCAAGTTATTTTTACTCATTATCTATAGGTAGCACAGTATATGCCAAGGTTATATTTTCAATTTAAAACTATATGTTCTGATACTGATTTATTCTTGCTGGAACAGTGTGACCAGACCATGTTTTAAATGAATTTTTGAGAAAGAAAACACTTTTAAAAATCACACCTGATCTTGGCTGAAACACATCGGTCGTAAAAATTGTCCTTGATATTGTGGAAGTGAAAGCTGTAAGAATTCCACATTTTGTTTTATAAATTACAAGTGCTGTACAAGGGTAATGCCAAACTGTTTGGGGCCCAAACCATCCATCAGTTTTGTGCTAGAAGGCTGTTCTCTTCCCCATCTACTTTAATTTAATTCTAGGAAATGCCCACAGCACTCTGCTCTTGCCCTTCTTCAATTTAAAATGTCTTGTGTCACTCAATAAGTTTTTATATTTAACAGAAATCTTCTGTAATTCCTTTTATATTTAATATTGCGTTCTAGGATATTGAATGTCTTTGCCTTATGGTTTTTAGGACTTTACTTGAAGTATGATATTTATTTTTAAATAACACTTCATTATGGTCAGTGGGACTCTCAGAGTCCCACCTTGGCTGTTAAGATTAATCTCACAAGTCATTTCTTTGCTGGGGTATTGTGTATCCTGTTGAGTTCAAGATCATGTGCAAGGATAAGATCGGTTTCTAAACCAAATGTACCGCAAAATGTTTTCATCAGGAAATTTGATCTAATTTTGTGTACAGTAGCTCACCCTTACTCAGGCTTAGTAATGTAAAATCCAAAAAATCTAAATCTGTTTATTTACTAATAATTTTAAAACTCTGTATTGAATGATCCTTTCCATTTGCTCAAAGACTGAATTTCAGAGAAAACCATATTCCTACCCTAAACATAGCTCTAAACATAATGTCCATTTTTTAAAATGTTATGAACACTTTACACACGATAGTTATAAAGGATCATGAATGTTGTTATACAGTTATATCTTGTGTAACCTCTAAGGAGGGACTTACACAAAGCCTAATTCAAAGGAAGCATAACCTTTATTTTTCTATGGACTGAAAAATGTTTTGACTGTCTTCTTTATCATATTATTGATGATTTAGAAAGTACCAAAGAACATAATATCATATTGTTAGAATATAGAAAAGAGCCTCTGATTAATTAGGTTTTATAGCTAAATGAATGGTCAGTTTTAAGATTCACTTTACAATACAAAATTACCTTATTTTGTTGTTGATGATCCCCTACAAAGGTGAGAACTGTAATGTGCGAAAGTAACTCTTAATCCAATTAGCCCAAAATACATGATCCGAATAATAAATAGGGCAGCTCCTTTTTATCACCTGCAGTTTTTAATATAAGGATTACCAACATTCATTATGTGCAGTGATTTATTTTCTAGTGGGCATGTTCAACACTTACAGTACCTATAAACTGGAATATCTTGTTTAGTAAAAAGGAGAATAGCCAATTTAGGACCTTAATCTGGAAAAATCTTGTTTAACTATGAACATTAACATTTTCACGGCTTTTTCCCATACATTTTCAATCCTCCTTGACAGCAACAGCAATGCAAGCATATGATCACAGTGTCTGGCAGATACTGTACACAATAGCAATTTTTGCTACCCAATAAACAGTTTTAACATCAGGCATTAATGGAATGAAAATGAGCATCTTTCTCTCAAAATGATCCATATTGTTTTATTATCTTTCAATAAAACATATTTTGCTCTGTAAATTACATTATAAAATTATGTTAAAAATAAAGGTGGGTTTGATGCATTTGAAATTTTATAAAAAACGCAGCTGGATACAGTATGTATGGTCTTTCATAAAAAGATAGACCAGAAAAGGGACTCACTGTCCTGTAAGAACAACACAAAGATAATATTTCCCATACATATCTTGTTGGAAACAAAATTGCACAGCGGTAAATCTTCATTGGGTTTTCAGACTAATTCTTCTAATTATAAATCAACAGATAAAGGAACATAATGAAATCTGTCTCCATGATGGGCCAGGCTGCATTAGCTAATCAGTGCGGTGCAGGTTTTAATGTACGCAATAATGCTGAGGTTAAAAGGAAGCCCTAGGGTATCGTTTCTTTTGTATTTTATTCACAAGATGTCTCTTTGACATTTAGAATTGTCTATTTTAAAAATAATACTAGGTTCTAAAGTTAAAGATTTATGTTCTTAAACTGGGTAATCAAGAACAGTTCTCTCATTTTAATACCTAGCATTACTGAAAGTAAACCAAATGAAACAAAAAGCACTGCAGAAAATCAGAAAGTCATCCAAGGACATGGGGCGTGCAGGTTTCATGTTGGCTACATGTTTCAGTCTAGCTAATTGTTGTATA
The DNA here is from genome assembly GCF_059453375.1 of Lepisosteus platostomus. Lineage (NCBI taxonomy): Eukaryota > Metazoa > Chordata > Actinopteri > Semionotiformes > Lepisosteidae > Lepisosteus > Lepisosteus platostomus. The sequence goes on from NC_142616.1 coordinate 53,463,943, forward strand.
CTGTATGTGTGGAGATATATTTTGTTTCTTATTAAATAAAACCTAGAATAGACCTGGTGCCCTGGTGTATTGGGTTTCTGCTAGTTATTTCTCTCACAAAATCATCAAATGCCCTCATCAATCAAAAAATCACATATCTGATGTTATGATGAAAACCCACTGGGTATTTGCTTTACTGTCCGTCTTATTATGAGGTAACCCATGAGTTGGCACATGGGTTCCTGCTGCTACATAAAAATGTGATATCCCTGGGTTTGATTCTATCATTAGATACCTACTGTATCTGGGTGGAGTTTGCATATTCTCCTCATACTCGCTTGTATATTGCCTGAGAATTATGATTTCCTCTCACCTCTCAAGGCCATGCAGGAAAGATTTGATCAATTACTTCAAAGTGTCCTTCTAGGGGTTAAGTCCCTTGTCCCTGTGAGGAAGGGAACTGGTCGCCCTTTCTCATTACTCTGCCCTGTCAAGAGCAGCTTTGCTGCCCCCCTGTTCTGTGCTCAGAATCAAATACAGGTTCCACAGAAAGATAGAAAGATAGCATCGTGTGCTGATTTACAACGAGGATTGGCAGGCAGGTCAAAATCACAGAAAGATAGAAAGCTAGCATCGTGTGCTGAGTTTACAACGACGGTTAGCAGGCAGGTGAAAATCTTTTATTCAGTCTTGGCTGCTGATAACTAGAACATAAAAAAATAAGAAAGGTTGCAAATCAGAGGTCATTTGACCCATCTGTCTTGTTTTGGTTATTTTTCTATTAGAATTACAATGGGATCATGATTAAAGTGGTATTTGAGATGAGCTGTAATAATTAAAAACTATTTACATGGTAGACTCAGAGTAGATTAGTTATACAAAACAAACATTTTTTTCCACAAAGACGTCACAGTGATGGTCTCTTTATGTCTCTGTCAAGTGACAAAATTTAGAAGAATTTTCTATAGACAAATACAAATGTCAGCTATAATTAAGAAGGCAGAGTACAACATAAAGGAAAAGAAAATATGCTCAAAGACATTTCATGCTGACAATACAGTATACTGTATAAAATATAGCAAATCACTGCTTTTTAAAGTATTGTTTCTTTAGTATTGCTTCTTTTCACTGTTTATTCCTATCTTTTATATAGACTTTTTAAGGTAATTAGATAACTTGCCTTGTTAGTCTTTAATAGCATTTTAGTGGCACTGATTTAGCTATTAACTGTTTATCTAGAGAGCGTTGAACTCTAAGCACGAAGAAATAAACTGCCTCATGCATGGAGAATAGCACATGTGGGTATTGTCTTGTCTGCTCACTTAAGACATTGGCTGTCTAGAGCCAGAGACAAAGGAAAAGCAAAAAGCAGACAACCAAACAAGCATATTTTGGATTTAAACATTTAAAAATGTTCCATATGATGTCTTTCAGCTTTTATGAAACATTTTTCCTTCCTACTGTCATTGATACAATCTTTGCTTTTTATCATTCCTTTTGCATTCATGCCTTTGCACTGCAAATTAATATGCAGTCAAACTATATCAGTGCATTTCTGTCCAACTTTAGCTTATTTCTATTATCTCAATTTCCTTTGTAACCTTAGCATTACACCAAATCAAATAAGTTTACCAGGCATTTATCTCAGAATCCCACTTCTTTATCAAACATGTGATTGGTGTATACAGTACTTTAAAAATACATTGCTATAAAAAACCTTAGTTTAAGCTTCCAATATATGCAGTCATACAGTATATTCACATTTTATATACAGTAGAATAGCACATTGTATTTAAGAGACCTTTTTGAGAAAACAAAATAAGATTTTTGTTGTTAGTTTATGCAGAATGAAATCATCCACAAATTTCATTATTTCTGCAAAAGTTCCTTTTCATTTCATTAATGTATCCTGCCCATTTTAACTATATTACTGCATTGTTAATGCCAGATCTCTTAGGCTTCTCAGACACTTTGTAACCACAGTGCTACACTGCACCACACTGAGTTTACTTTGAATTTAATTGAGGAAAAATATGGAAATGTCAATAATATCCACTTCACATTCTTGACAATAATACTGTTTGCACAAAGCAGAACATGCAACCAACAAATAATAAAACATAGACTCTGCAAGACTATTTTTGATTCTGTGCAGTTTCAGTACTTAATACTGTATTTGCTTTTTCTGGAAATTTTTCATTAGCTGAGACTTCTGAAATGATACAGTATAAAGGTTTTAATACTAAACAATGAACTGCTAATGATGCTTTGTTTTCTTTTCATGTCACAACACAGAAATACATTTTGACAAAGACCCCTTTCGGTTTTAACAATCACCTTCAAAGGCAGCTGAAGCAAACAAAAGCTTGTATCTTTTTGATGACGTGGTGAGACATTATATACGGTTTGTTGTTGTAGTGTATAAAATGCAAATGGATCCATAAGTAGAATTGCGCTGATCTTCAAACAAAGATCTAAAAATCTATGGGCTGCTGCACTTCCACTTGAAACAAAGTAAAATAAAAATATAAAAATGGTGTTGTTTTTTTTGCTTTTTTTGTAAATCAGTAAAGAAGTATTTGCTTGCTAAAGGTAAGAAATTCTAAATCACATATGCAAAAGTACACAATCAACAGCATCACACAGTCCTTGCATAGTCCATTTTACTCATATTCCTTTAGACTTCATTGTAACTTCAAGCCTTTAGGCAATTTCTTTCTTAAACGAAGTAAATCAATAAACAATAGAGAAGGTCTTAGAGAAATCTAGCTTTGAAGTCTAAAGCCATGGCAAAGGAAACATTCCCATCAGTGCTTTGCAAGAAGGAATGTTTTTGATAAAGCTGATACTCTTGGTCAGGTCTTTCGACAGCTCTAAAAGTTTCTCATTGTGCTGTTTCTACTGCACTGAACAAAGTAAGTGGCATATTTCATTTTTAATTGGAACAGTTTGGAACTCTTGCAGTGCATGGCTCATTTTATACATGATAATAAAGTTAAAAGTAGTCCAGCACTTGTTGTCAAGGTACTCATTTTACTCGCATTTACAAAAAAACAATTAATACTGTACTTTTCAAGACCAATAATAACATTTTTAGAAAATGTTATCAAATATATGTCTTGCTTAACTGCTTTATTGACACATTGTGTAAATAAATTATTGTTAAATAATTATTAAATTATTGTTAAATAAAGAAGATAAAACAACAAAACAATTATTGTTAAATAAAGAAGATAAAAAAGTAATTGCAAATATTATTAATTGTAATCTGCAAAATGCCATATCTGTTTTTTTTAAATGATCACTTACATTTTTGTGTTTTCAGCTTTTTGCCTGTTTATTAAGAATTCAAATATAATTTAAAAATTGATTATTGTCAAAATAAGATTTACTGTAAAGCAATAATTAGTGTCTATATTTTGATCTGACTTTTGTTGCTGAAAAATGAGTTCGATTTTAGAGAAATCTAGTTTGAAGCAATCCTCCAGCAATTAAATGTACATCAGTCTACAGAGACATTAAAACCTATTGTAGATATTTACAATATAAGCAATAAACCTAGTCTGATTGTAAACTTCAGTTTAGTGTTTAAAACACCTGATATGCTCAGAAGTGTTGTAATTTTATTGACTGTACTTCAGAAATACTCTAGCTCAGGTCACAATTTTTAACTTACAGTACTTGCCACTAAGTACTTGCAAGCAATACAGCTAGTACAGTATGTTATTCTACTATTAATTCTATCCACAGTGCCTATTTCTAATATTCCATCTGGGATTCCGTGATTGAAGCAAATGAAGAGCCCTAGAGTCCACATTCATGAATACCATATGTTTGCTTAGCGTTTATTCCACCCCAAGTCTCTTCAAAATATTCCATTATAATATGCAGGAGTGATATATTATGGTTAAATATTTTTTTATTTATTTCACGTTTTGTGCCTTAGCCCTCTTTAGCTTTAAAATATAGTCCTCTTGGCTTGCATTTCACATGAAGGAATTTCTGCTCCTGTGTAAGCTTGACATCTGAGACTGATTTTCTCAATTTCAAGGACATCTTTTATTCACAGACTGTATCTTCATTTCCTACATATAACATATCTGTAATCATAAACAAAAACTGTGAACCTGTTGTCCATCTATTAATAGAAAGTCATATATTTGTGGCAGTTATCACAGTAAATTGAATCCTGTCTCAGAGGCATAGGGCAGGATGATGCCCTGGATGAGAATGAATGAAGCCAACTAATTTTCTTTGTTTTAAAATAAAATATTTCCATGTAAAAATATTTTAAAATACATGTGAATACTTTCTTCTTTACATTGTTTTGCAGAAATGAAAACACTTAATTATTAAATCCTTAAAAGGAAGAATAACACCTTGTATGTGCTTTTGCAGATTAATGGTAAAAAGTGATAAAACTCTAATTACTGAATATGAAAAAGGGGCAGTCACTATACGTTTACTGGCATGTAATCACAGTGATAGTGTTCAACAAAAGGATTTGTAGTAGATTATGTTTTGATTTCTAAGAAAGTTGTTTAGGAAAGTTAATTTCTATGTGGAAAATTACCCAGGTGTAATTTGCAGTATCTGAAATTATGCCTCAGTCTTTCCTCATCTCCCCAACCCTCCCAGGTTTGCTGTATTTAACACATTTTCTCTTTATGTTTGCTGAAACGTCATTGGTTAAATCTGTACCAGTTTCCATTGGCAACCTGTATCTCAGGGGGCTTGCTTTGATGAAATCATCCCACTGTGTGTTGCCTCTGGCACTGGTATACGTGTTCTTACACAAACCTGTCCATGGGCATTGATGTCTCTGGGGCTTGCTTTGTGCTTTTTAATTGTCTTATGTGTGTAAGACTTCTGGATGTAGTGCATTCTTCTTCTTCTCTTGCCTATTACTTGCAAGATGCGCGCTCAAAATAGCCAATGAGATTTCAAATATTTCAATATTTCAAATTCTGCTTGCCCTTTGTTGCTTGGATCCTAATCTTAGTATGGTGCCCTAATTTCCTGTATGTGTCTTAAAATCTCACTACGTTTCCTTATGCGCACGTGTATAGTCTAGAGACATCCACCTTGCCTGCTGTATCATACAGTATATAATGTCTTTACCTCATAAAACATCTTGAAATAGCTTTAATATTTCTTTTAAATTAATAAATTAGGGCAAACACTACTGCTCTTCCCTGGGACCACATACTGTATGGCTCTTGAGAACATGCCTTTGAGTTGATTGCAACTGAGTATGTATTCATTCACCAAATGCTTCTTCCTCCAATATGAATGACACTCAGATTAGCACTTCTTCATTCATTAGGGAACAGACTCAATTCTTCCAGATGAATATGGACATGCTTTACTACCCCTTGAAGTGTGTTTCACTACTTTCAGCTGGGCCTGCTTTCAGAACAGTGCCCTCAGTGTTTCCCCCAAAAAAACAAGTGAAGAAAGTTTGGCAACAGTACAGCAGCATGGACTAAATATGTTTCCAGTTAACAATGCTCCCCCAAAAACATGGACTTGAAGTAAACAAGTACTTCAGTTCAGTTTTTTTCACATCTGTTCATTTTGTAGCTTGAATGACATATACTGTATTCATGAATGCATCTATTTATAACATTATATAGCAATTACAGGCAATTGAAATTGAAAGTTATGTAAATGTACATAAACATAATTGTTTTAAATGTTTCATGAGTGAAATAGTATGCATGGAATTGTCTACAGATTTTGTGTTGTATTAGTTTGGAGAGTTATATAAAGTAATATCTAGTGTTTACAAATGCTATAATATACAGAATATTGACTATCCGAATGCATACAGATTTGTCAAGAGAGACCACTGTTATAGCTATACACACAAACAATTTTATAAATATGAGATACTGTACATGACAAAGTACTTTGTTTTACAGGGCATTTTTTAACCATAACAAAACCCTGTCTTTGCAGTGTCATTGAGTTAAAACATATGCAAATTTTTCTTGGGTATCTCAGATAATTGCATCTCATAATAAGAAAGAAAGGAGTAATTAAATTAAAGATTAAGTATTTTGTATAATATGTTGGTTTTAAAGGAGTGGTAGAATTTTGCTAGAGAAGGGACACTCTTCTGATGTGTTGAGATCTTTTAGGGAGGAGCGATATTGTATGTATTCTTGTTATTTTCTTAAATTTCATTTTTAATTATTGTGTCAAAAATGGATGCTAGAGAATGCTGACCATTCAGGGCAGAACAGTCCCCAAGGTTGGGGGCTGAGCTTTAGGATATGTGTAAAATATTTTAATGAAATAGAAACTGCTGTCATCTTTCAAAATGATCATTACCAAATACATTAAAGTCACTATAATGTATGACAAACACTAAGATATCCATGTTTTATAATGTTTCCTGTTTTATAAAGTTTAAAAACTAATCATTGTAAAATGTATTATAAGCCATTGCTCTTTTAAGGTATAAGGTGAGGTAAAGTCTGAATGTGTGAGATATTAGATGTCACATACAGTATGTAGACTCAAAACAGGAGTACTGTATAATGAAACTGAGGATTTGTTAAAAAAACAGAAATTTCCTTTGCCGACTCAAGCTCTTGAGCTGACTGGTTACGTATTGACCTTTAGATGTCTCATGAGCGTTCTATAGTGTACAAAGCTTTCAATTCTCTGTATTGTGTCAGATAATACTGTGAGGTTGTTCTTATGCTCTTTCCAAACTGTTGCTAAGCATGAGTGACACATACAGAACATACTCATAGGGTCATACTGTCAATGCACCGCACCAGACAGCCATCACTGCAGAAAGAGAAAGGGATATTATTATAATGCAGACTGAACTTAGGTAGTAGTCCTTGATTAATGGCACCCTCTGTTTTTCTGCTGTGACAGACTCATTTGTAGATGACGTGAAAAGAATAGTGTTTTATTCCTGGGCTAATGACCATGTAAATTATTTTCTTTTAGAATCGATTGAGTGCCGCCGTTTTGATGCACATTCTACAAAACATACAGATGAAAACAGACAATTCCCATAGCATTCATTGAAAAGGTTACAGTTTTCAATGAAAAAGTCATGCCATCTGTTCAGTTAATAAATGTAATTAATATTTTTAATACCTTCTACTTCACATCAGAAGACATTTTAAACAGGGTTTTTAAAGAGTAATATTTTAGTGTAGGGAAATGTGATTTTATTTTTTCTACAGACTCCCAAAGTGATCTTAATTGTTGTCTCCGTCCTCATTTATCTTCATTTAAGGTTGAAATGGGAAATCCATAGCATGGAAATTGTTTTGTTTACTGATACCAAAATTGTGTTGAAATTATGTCAGCAAGCATAATAGGGGTGTGTGGTGGGCAGTTTTGTTATCCCTAGACTCCCAATTAGTCTGAAACAAATCTGGTGTAAAACAGCATTAATGTGTAGCATTTTGGGTAAAATTAAGCAAGACAAGTCATAATCTATCGCTATAAGAAATACTCTTTAATTTACAATATCTGTTATTACAATGTAATAATTCAACGCAAATGTGCTTTTTAGCTCACTGTACATGAATGCCACAGAAAATGGTTAGAACGAAGTGTCATTTATACTGGCTCTTGAATGATATAAAGTTACTTTGCTCTACTAATTTGCTCCAGCTAATGCAAAAAACATTTTCAAATCAATCAGGCTTTTCTAATCTGTTTATTACCAGAATGCAAAGCTAATAACACAGTGATGAAGACTTCTTGGTTTAGTCATGTGGATGTTAAAGCTTTAATGGCATAGTGATTGGCATTGCCATCTCATGACACTGGGGCCCTGTGTAAATTCCTGTGGTGGATTTTTACATTAAGTTTGTATCCTCCCCCTGTGTTTATGTGAGTTTATATCTAGTGTTCCAGTTCCTAGCTTCTTGGTAGACTGTAACGGGAGCCGATTCTGACTCCCGTGTAGTGCGTATTAAGAACCCTATACAGACGGTCAAATCCAAAAGTGACTGGAGAAGGGCTGCAGGGAAAACACGATGAGGAATAGAAGGGATGGTGAACAGGGGGCAGTGCCGACAGTGATCAAGATCAAGTGCAAGGGGGGAGCGCTGGCAAACAAGTCCAGGGGGAGTCCAAAAGGGAAAAACAGGCGCAGTCCAAAATCCAAAACCAGGTAATCCATCCAAGACGGATTAAAATCCGGAATGGGATCCAGAACAGGAACAGGGGGTTAAAAACAGAATGACAAGGCCAGGCGCTCCGAGGCCCGGAAGCCTTAGCCTTCAATCCGCGGACATAGGGCGACCTGATGCTAGGCGGGCCTCCGGGGCATCCGTCTTCAAATGCAGAGCCCCGAGCTTCCAGAGCACTGGGTATAAATAATAGATGGAACAAGGGGCAGGTGAACGTGATAATGAAACTAAAATACAAAAGGGTTGGAGCTCCCTCTAGAGAAGGGATGACCATCGTGACAAGACTGGCCCTGGTGTGTGTATGTGTTTTTATATGTGCCCTGTGATAGACGGGTATCCCTTCCAGGCTGTATCCTGCCTTTTGCCCATCGCTTGCAAACGGATAAAACCGTTGGAAAATGGATGGATGGATGTTTAAGCACATGATCCTCTAGGCATTTTGTTTTCAAATTTTTTTTTGTAGAGACTACAGCAAATTAAACCGGTGCTGTGTACTGGTTGCTGAGAAATGTTAATTTCCAGATTGTCTGAATAATACTTAGCTATAAGGATTTCCTTTGAATAACAAAGCAGTCCGGACTTGCCAATGCCCACAGAAGTTATCATTTCGACATAAAAATGTCCTCTATATCAAATTTTAATCTTCATATTTGCATAAAAGAATGTGGATGTTTGCCTGTTACAAGGAAAACTGCATTAAGCTTAGGTCAGGAGAAATTATGTGTGAAGCTTCCTTTACTGTCATTTTTACGGTGAACCTCTGATCACGAAGCTCATTTTATGTCACACTCTTTTCCATTATCTGTCAGCTTGATAAATTGTGCCTTTTGTTCCATGGAAATTGATCAGAAAAAAGGAAATAAAATGCTTCACAGATTTGAACATAAGAAAACAGTAAGGTGTTAACATTAACATAGTTTAAGATCATATATTTAAAATATATTTAAATAAACTATTTAAAATCTAGTAAAAGGTAGAGATTTGGCTTCTACAATGTACTTTAATTTTGAAGTACAGTTATCTACATGAAAATTGGAGAGTGTGGTATATTAATAGACTACAGTATTTTACATGCGCAGATCTTGAAAGACACCCTCATAGTTTTGCTGTTCTTTTATTATTTTAACGTATTTGCTAGTCATGGTTCAATAGGTTAAGGAGCTTCTTTTGAAAGAGCTGGTTCACAACCAATATTCAATGGCTACTCAAAATACAACATAACAAAGAGGTAGTTCTGAATGCACAAATTCATATAGAAGAATAAGAGCACAAACAAGGCAGAAAACATGTTGTCTAACAGATTTGTATTCCAGTTGATAGTTTCTGCACTGTAACAACACTGGTTTCAATTAGCATTGCTGTCCACAGTGCATGTATACATTTATAAATATTCTATATATTTAAAATCACTAGAAACTGTATAATATATATATACTGTATATACAGTAGTTGTATAATATCCAGCTATACTTTATCCTTTCTATATACAGTACTGTATATATCAGATCACTTGACCTTTAAAAGGTTGTTTTGTTGTTTTTATTCAATTGTATTCAATTATGTTAGCCAGTTAAAGTATTGTAAGTTTTTGTTTTCAGCTAATTATAACACAACACATTGAAAACATAAAATATATTATAAAACTATGTGATAACATAATAATGTTATTGAAAATAATGTGATTACTGTATATGTATTGGAATTTTATTCATCCAATATTGCATTTGTATTCAGTATTAAAGGTTAATAAATCTTATCATAATAATTTACAAGCACTTTCATTCGTCACAGTGATGAAGATTGTAGAATTTCAAATGTATCTAAATGATTATTATTCAGTGCCTATGCTTTGTTTTTTATTCTGTGTACAAATAAAATATTTAAACTGTGCCTTATATTAGAAGTATGTGAGCATGCTTTTATGCTGCTTCAAGTCTGACAGTTTGTCAAAGAATAAAATGGAAGTGCTCCTGTTGGTTAACTTGCTGTCTATGCCTCACCAATTCTGTAGTTCTGCTCTTAAAAATGTAGTAAAGACAAAAGACTACCTATGTGCATAATTTGTCTTTTTGTTTATTTGTGTTATATTTATTATATACTACTGTATAATACAAATATTTTTGTGTTATAACCTTTGAAGAGAAAGGGGCAGAGTAAAAGGTACTGTATGTACTGTATGTACATCGACTTTCAGCTGATATCAGTAATGGACAGCTCAGCGCTTTTTTATTTTCCAAAAGGAAAAATAAAACAGATAAAATAGAGCGGTTCTTGTATGAATCCTCAATAAGCAAATATAAGACAAAACATCCCAAGATTAGCATCCAAACAAAGAGACAAAAGATACTTCAAAAGGCAAATTGCACAATACTGTACATGTGGCTGTAAACATTCCATTTCCTCCCTTTACCTTGTTCGGTTCTGCCATACATCCTCTCTAAAGTCATCAACAACCCAGATGTTTTTACTAATAACTGCTAATAATCTGTCATAAATAATACATCAAAGGCACCCTGTAGCGTTAAGGATGTGCAATTGGTGCAACATAAAATACTGTGTGTCAAACGTGGCTGGCGTGAAAACTATTTGAGAACTGCTGGAAATAGAGAATTTAAAAAATGCTTGTTTTGCTAATAAGGTACCCGACAGAGTTAGCAGATGTCTGTAGTAAAGAGATCTAAGATCACAATGCTGTGGTAGGGTGAGGACTCATTTTCCTCTGTAAGCAAGGCACTTGAAGTGCCTGAAATGTTCACAACACAAATGGAAAGTAGTGTACTGTTAATGTGGAAAAAATCATTATTGTTACAGTCAGGGCTGTCTTTTAAATGTATTGGGTGTCATTCTGAACAGGCATATAAGATTTAAAAGGTCTGAAACAAAAACAAAAAATCCATTATTGTCTACTGTGAAGTAAATAGTTGTGACTCCTGATACTGATGTATCGATAGCTCACACCTCCATTATCTCCTAGGAGTATAATGCCCTTATGTCTCTCAACATTGTTTGAAGAGCTCCTGGATTTGAGTGTAATTTCTGTTTTTTCTTCATGTGGTGCTTGTCTTCATTTTCCGCCTGAAGAAAAGCAAAAATGCACACGTGGAAACCTACCTCCCACGGAAAGCAAAAATGTTGCAAGGGGGAGTCATAGGATATTTCGTTGTTCACAAAATGATTTTTTTTAAATGTGTGCTAAACTGTGGCTTGAAATGATGCCAATCCCTTCCCCCATCCCTGGGTAGAAGGATAATTCAAAGAAAAATGCCCAATTCCCCCACCTACTCTACGTCTGCTGGTGAATGGTTTATGCACAGAAAGGGCCTTCAACTCCCATCCTTGATCAAATAAGAATATAAGAATTTGCTAAATCCAGCTAATTCCAATTTAAGTATCAAATCTATCCAGCTCCTGAAAAGAATTCATAGAATAAAACACAATGTCTGCAAAGGACTAATCCATACAAGGGGATACCCTAACAGACAAGAGTTTTTCATTGCAGTGAGTCTTTGCCGGGAAGCGAGCATGCCATGGCTAACAATACACAGTATAAAATCCATGTTTATAAAGAATGTTATTATTGATCAACTAAACAATTACTTATATTATTCTAATATGGTTTACACCTGGGATTAGTAAAGATCCAGTCTTGATCCAGATCCAGAAAATCTGTTTATGATTTTCATTTAATTGTCAACAGAAGATCTGCAGGCATGACATAGATTGGGGGGAAATGACACCATTCTGCAGTGAAGCTAAAACGTTTGACATGGTGTCAGCAGATATGTCCCACTAATCATGTTGCCATTTAAATGTGAAGTGACAACAAGTGAATTGACTGGGAAAGAAGTTTTTTTTTAATGTAAGTCACTTCCCACCTGACACACCTTCAAGCAATCTGGTAGGCTACTCTGGTAGGCTTCTAAACATCTGTTTTAGAAATCATAAAAAGGTAAAATATGACGTCTAAAGAGATCCAAGAGTAACTCACTCTTTTGCTTAAAATTCCTTTCTATCCAGCAATCTCAATTTTAGAATGACCAAGGGAGAAAGATCTACAAAACTCTCATTAATAGACTCTTTCAGTAGGGCAGGGAGCAGAGAACAAATGGTTTCATTCATCTGTGTCCAAAATGCTAATGCTGCTGGCTCTTAACACTTTTATAGGGGTTCCCATGTCATTCTGCAGCTGATGAAACCACAATGACAGCCATAAGATGGTATACATCTGCATGCCTTAACTTCACATACTACATATTAGCTCTCTGTATTTATGGTTGAATATATCTTAATTTTATGCATAACAAATTAAAATATTTTGAAAAACATGGATTTAATCCATATAGGCATGTTAAAATAATATGTATCATGCAAACCTATAATTTAAACCAACAGATTTTTTGTCATTCTTACCATTGCAGACGGCTTACCTGCTACTGAAAAACAATTGACATATCCACCTATTTTAGTATGTGTTCAATACAAACATCAAAATGACACCAACTAAAAAAAAAAACTGTGGCAAACCTGTAAAGTATTGTCCATGAATGTAATATGTGTTTTAAATGACAATTACTCTGAGGTTTATTTTAAAATGATAGATTTGCCCTATTTGCCCTGTTTTTTTAGTATCTACAGTATGTCTAAGTTCACTATATGAAGATTCTATATTTAGACATTCTGAATGTGACTGACATTGTTACAGTTTATAATTTGGGTTTTTTAGTCTGACTTTCATGGGCATTAAAAAATGTACTGTCGCAGCAAAAAAGGAAGTTAGAGATTTAATTGCTTTCTGTCAACAGGGGTCTAATCACCAGTCATCTTCAAATGTTCAATCTCAGCAGTACAGTATGCTTCATTAGAAGGAGTCTAATTATGTCAGTGAATGAAAGTGATACTGTATTACAAAGCTTTAATTAAAATACAATTTTCTAAATTGATTTAGTTTCCACAATAAAGTATTTTACATTGTATTTCAACAGTATATACTGTATATATTTCCATTCACAATCATAAATCCATTTGTTATTACACAAGAATCTTGGCAATATGCAGTACACTATGTAGATATACAGTACAGTACATATTAACCTAAACAAAATGCACACATTAAATTAAGACTCACTGAAACATGAACTGATTGATTTATGTCACTTTATGGAACTTAAAGCGTTTCATTGTAATGCATATCACTTATCAAGACTATTTTGTTATATCTAATACTGTGTAATGAGCAGGTCTGGTCAAGGACAGGCATCAGACCATCCCAGTGAAATGCTTTTGCAATTATATTAATGATTTCAGTCGGTAAGTATCATTTTGAAGCTTTATGATTTTAACCCAAGAACGTTGATTGCTATCTCACATGTAGAATTACAGCTCTGCTGTGCCCTTGATCCTGTTTATGTGCTCAATAGCTGTGGAATCTAGCATTGTTCTAACACGCTGCTGCTGGCAGATGTCATGATATTTCTGGAATGCCATAAAAGAAAATGGTCAAATGGAAGGTGTCAAAGAGCATTTACTCTTGTGCATGCTGGGGCAAGTCTGTGTGAACAAATTTGATTTGCTTGCTTATAGGTTATACAGTAGATTGCAGTTACGAAACATTATGCAGTTTGACAGTGATTTCATGTTTGTCTTTGCTAGCCATTTTTTTAAAAATCTTTGAGAACTTTATTGTTAATAATGTTTCATTTACAATGCATTTTGGCTTACAGTCTCTTATATTTATATTAATTTCAGAAATATTTGTATTTAATTCTAATACTTTCAGAAGATTCCTTTTATTCTTTTAAAAGAACGTGTATGGTTTAGAAATGAAGAATAAAACACATCCACACTTTAGAGTGAGATAATTGTTGAATGATAAAAGAGTTCCACAGCTTTTCTTGAAAGAATGTATATTCCTGAGAATGCTGTTTTGTATACAGCATGTCTTACTTTCTGGTGAAGTAGTAAAACTGGCAATGTTTATTTTATCACTGACTCTAATAGCTCACATTTCAAATTGAGGGAGAGTAATATACTTTTAATATTGTAATTAATGTATAGACAAAAGACATTTAAAACACTCTATATTCAGATGAAACACCAGATAGTATGTGATACTGTATAAACAGTAGATAGATTGTTGTAACTCTATAACTGCATAATGTTGCTAGCACTTTGGTATGCTTCATGGTGTGGGACTCCTGTGTAAAAGAATGTTAAGAATTGATTTAACTGTAGAAAATACTGAACTGGAAAATCTCAAATAAAAGTTCTCCTTTGTCATTCAGGGGTGAATACATATAAATTAACTATATTAATCCAATAAACTCACCAGTACTTTCAGTGTTTTTGTTTCCTGTTAAACAAAGAGGGGAGAAAAATGAAATCACTATAGTTGTAACATTTGGCCCAATACATCATACTGACAAAGTTTTAGACTGCTCTCATGGAGAGACGTGTCGCTATAACAACGCCCCTGTTTCAAAGGATTTGTGACCATCTGTGTTGTTTAGAGGGGAACAGGGAACTTCTAGCAAAATTGAAACAGGTGCTGCTGTCATGACTTGAGGCAGTTACCAGGGATAAAATTGAATTCTAGGTTTCCCCATTTCAGTGTCTTAATGAGTAAAAAAGAGGATGTCTGGAGGATAGATTTTAAGCAAACTAATGAGTACAAAGGAACTGGGACAGTAGTAGGAGGCATCTGAAAGTAATTATTTCCTTATCTGGGGCTATAGAAATCCATGGATAAGACTGATACTGCAGTAATGCTATCTAGGTCATAAGAAGCCTTCCAAAACTGAAGGAACATTAGCCCATGTTTAGTGGCATCTCAGTATTTGATGGAATTTCAAAATATTTATAGTGATCAGACCGTGTTAACATTAAGGATTTAAGACAGATGTTCTACTAGGCAATAAATGTAATGTATTTTTCAGGTTTATAGTTAAAGAGGGTAAAAATGCTTCCATTTTAAATATTTTTATTTGATAAACTGCTTGCTATCCCTTCAGAAACCATGATATTTCTTGTAGCATCATTATTATAACTCAAGCAAGCAATGCGTGCTCCTGTGTGTGCCTGAGTCTGTTAACATTTTCACTTCTCCTTTTGTGCTGATAAACTAAACACAGATGAATGTGGATTTAAGTCATGTAAAAGAATGCATACTCAGGTACAGCAGATGAAAATAAGCCAAACTGTCTAGATTAAATTAATGGCAGCATTTCAACCATTACTGGTAAAAAAGAAAAGTATTGTCTATTGAGAAATGGATCACACTGACAGATCATTTGAAAATCACACTTGGTGAGATGATCCGTAATTGTATCATGAGGTATATAAATCTGTGCATCTGAATTTTTGTTCTATCAGCACACAAGCTTCAATTGTCAAATATTCCTAAATATAAGAATTTTAGGCTTCTTCAATAAATGGAACACAACATTTTCTTCTAAAATTGTAATTTGAAGTAAGGCTTAATGTTTCATAATTAAAGATTTCAAAGCCTTTCTTATTAGCATGCATACATTTTTATGAATGTTATCTTGGGACATAATCCATTTTCATCACCCATCACAGTTCCATCCTGTCTTTTCATGGTATATTCTAACAGAATATTCAGCTCATCTGATTTTGCATACGATTTATCATTCAACACTGTAATATCTATCCATTCATTTTCTAACTGCTTCGTGCTGGAGATGGGGGTGGTGGTGAGATGGAGCCTTTCCCAGCAAGAAATGGGCGCAAGGCAGGATACACCCTGGATTGAGTGTCAGTCCCTTGCAGGACATGCATAGACATGCACACACTCACAACTAGGGACAATTTTAGGGACAGTTTTCCCAGAGGCCAATTAACCTACCATTGTGTCTTTGGTGATGCTGTGGTTAGCATTGCAGGCTCACAGCGAACTCCAAATATTACCCATTGTGATTAAAATGTTTCAGCTTTGAACACGGTTTCTGGAGAGGTTTCCTAAGCCATTTTATAAGCTTTTGAAACTGATTAACATTTACAACATAGATATTACAGTGATAAATTGTAAATATTAAACACTAAAAGAGATGAACAGCACTACAGTAAATACTCAGTTGGAATATGACATGAAACGACAAGATGAAACTGTTGTGGTTGTTGTAAATTCTTTGAGTCCAAAGATATTCTTGCTTTAGTCTCGTAGATTGTCCAGAGGCACATGGCAAACCTGAGAAGGGCAGTGATGTTCTTTTTAGTGAGCAATCATTTCTTCATGGCCATCCTCCCATTAAAACCATTCACATTCAGTGATTTCTAGATGGATGAGACATGAACACCAACATTAGCTGCAGTGCGAGAGGCTTGCAGATCCTTAGATGTTATTCTTTTGTTCTCCGTGACATCCTACAGTAGATGATTTTCTAGGTTGTTCCTGGGGATATTTTGGCAGGAAATTTGGGCAGAGTTACCTTGGTCTTGAATATTTCCATATACAATATGTAGACTATTGTTGTGAAGTTGATGGAGTCCCAAAAATTTT
This sequence comes from Lepisosteus platostomus, assembly GCF_059453375.1. Lineage (NCBI taxonomy): Eukaryota > Metazoa > Chordata > Actinopteri > Semionotiformes > Lepisosteidae > Lepisosteus > Lepisosteus platostomus. The sequence continues at coordinate 53,480,608 of NC_142616.1, forward strand.
AAATGGTTTTGTAACTAAAGAAATTTTAGTAGCCGAAACTAGGAAAATACATTAATTAATTAATATTAATTTATGGATCTAAATATAATCTAGTTATATAGCTGGTAGTGGTACCATATTCAACTTTCTTGTTAACATCTGCGTTGATTTCATTAACACATTCACTTACAGTTATTTTGGAAACGAATTGACGTGTTTGTTTGAACTACATTCATAATAAGAAATTCAGTAATAATAAATAATTCCTATAATTATACTGGGAGTACAAAGACCTTTTCTGGGCCCTTTAATTATCTGGTTTACTGCTTCACTTACATACTGTACTGTACCTTTTTCTTGCCTGAGAACTAACGCCCCCACAACAAACAAATAGAGAAGGTATGTTGCGTAATCCCAAACTGACATGAATGTTCATGGCCACACAGTCTTTGAACTGGAGCAGCTCACGAAGCACTTGATGACCTGGTGGGCGAAAAAATGATCTCAGCCACTTGTGAAGTGCAAGTTCGGTGCAGTCTTGTTTGTTGAAGAAATCTGCCAAGTTCAAATTCAATTCAAGTTATAAAGGTAGAGGGAATTTCAGTCATGCAGCAATCTGGGCTGATATGCTGTAGAACTTTTAGAGCATCATCTTGTGATTTAATTATTAATTACATATACTGTATATGCACTTTTTACCACAAAAGATCCCAAAGTACTTAATAAATAAATAGTGGGGGATCACTTCATTTACCACTGAAGTGTGGCACATACCTAGATGATGTGTGGTAACAAGTATGTGGCAGCAGCCCCACTAAACAGCAGATCAGGTAGAAAAGTGAGTCAGTGGAAATAAGAGGGAACTGTAGGGAGGCTTGATGGAGCCATCCCATTGTGGAATTGAACTAGGACACCAGGGTTATTTAACATACCCACTCTTGTGAACTGTACTATATGATTTCTATGTATGAATTTCACAAGGAATAAAATAATCAAATAAAAATATACTGAACATTTATGAATGCTTACTATGGAGGTTGGATATAAGAAGCTTTGATTTAACCCATTGGACAACTGCTGTACATCAATGTAGTTCAAAGATGTGAGGACCCCATACATAAAGAGAGGTTAATGGATAACTGCAAAGGTAGCCATGTGATGGAGGAGGGATAAAGAAAGATGAATGCCAGAAAAAGACAGGGTCTTGCTGTGGTGTTTATAGTTTGTTCAGGACATGTTGTCATGGATAATTAAGAGTTTGAGTAGCAGAGGTGAATGAGACCTCCGTTGTTGTCATCCCTTCCGAACATTCTTTAAAAACTCCATATAGTCTGAATCACTGCTTTGATTGTGTACCAGTTGGGCCCAGATGGGATCCCTTTCCTGCATATTTTAATCCTGTTAGCATTGGAATTATACCTACAGGTATGGTATCTGGTAAACAAAATATGGTGAAAATTTGGAAAGATTTTGGTTATTGTTGACATTTGTCAAGTTTCATTTCAATCAGAACAGCTGCTCACAAGATCATTTTTAAATGATTTAAATGTGGATGCCATCTCCACTGACCCCACATTTTGACCTCAAACTTTTGATGTATTTGTCCTGTTATGCCTTGTTATAGAAAGGTAATCCAGATTTTGGTAATGCAAAATGAAAATTACAACCAAGCCTATAAATAATAAAATACCAAAATTCACTCTCAGTTGCATGTCTGGAGGCTGTTTATCAGATTTTTGTGCAGTGACCTATGCACTGGATAGGTCAAATGTAGTATTTGGAGTTAACCTCATTCAATATTTGTCTATCTTCCTCTTCTGAATGTAAGGCCCCACCTTATTTTGCTCATTTAAAAAAGAAAATCCTTATTTACAATGAGATCTGCATCTGGTTGCACACTTTTCTTATAGCTAGGTCCAATTTACCCAGTGTTATAATTTGGAGTAAAATACTTTGATTGTGATTGTTGTATTTTCATAAATATTCTGAAAGATACAATGACAACATAGAAATTATGGCAGATGAACAAATGTATATAAAATAGTTCAGATGGGTAGCTGTGTCAGCATGCGCAGGATGCAAAGAAACAAGTAATAGGTTTATTCCATGCTGAAAAGAGAAGAAAGAAAACAACGTTTTGGCCGTGGAGACAAAACTTTGGGAAACAAACAAAAGTTTTGTTTTGGGAAACAAAACTAGACTTTCTGTCATAATATTAAGGTATTAAATATAAGATCCTTCCAGGTTAAGGGGGGAAGTAAGAGCAGCTCATAATTCATAATATCAGTGTAAATGTATTTATCAAAGCAAAAATTTTGATTAATAGCAACTAAGAAACTATCAAAGATTGGTGCCTATGTAGCTTTGAAAAGTATAATGAGATTCCCATACTGTATAACATTTTTAACTTTATTATTTGTTCAAAAAATCTGCTGCAAATATGAATGAACGTGTAAACATAAAACTATTAGCCCTCGTTTGGTTGTGATTTTGTTAACAGCACTAGGCACACCTTGTTACTGCAATTTAATAATGAGGTACAAAATTGGTTCCATGACCAAATATGTCACAGCAACAGTCAAACCTCTGCTTCAGGCATTTCAATTACTGCTTCGAGGAAACAAGTCCTAACAGTGTACTTAACCCTGCGAACCTTTCTGTTAGTTCTTGAATTCCCTTGGTATCAGCAATGTATAATACATGTGCTAGACCACTTTGACTCTATTATTAATTAATTTTATGGATGAAACAACAGGTGGGTGAAAAACTGGGCTTAAATATGTAGTACGTATATTTTATTAAGCTTGTCAAAGCATGTCTAATAAGAAATTCATTTTATATTTTTTTTTCCCCAGATTTTAGAATACATGGTCTGAAATTCAGATAATTGTGGAATTAATAATGATACTGATAAGTAATAATTACATACAGAGTTCTATTAATTAACCACTTACTGTAGGTTGGGACTTATTTTCCCAAAGATTGGATAGATGCCTTGCAATGGATGATTGGTGCAAATGAGTGACAAGCAGTTGCTTCAGCACACCAACTATCATAAGACTGTTGCCAATAAGATGAGCCAGATGTGAAATGCTTAAATTATTCTGTACTATGGAGTACTGAACAACCTTTACTGTAAAATCACTCTAGATGTGTTTCCCATAATATTTTGATTCTCACCTGCCTCTTAGATATTTTAACAGACAGTTTTTTAAAATGTCTATTAGCATGCTTCTATAATCTTTCCGGCTGCTTGTTGGAAATCATTTAATGATACTGGAAATACAAGTTTGGGTGGTTGTGTCTCGTGGCTTGTAGTAAATCTTAGTCCCTATAGTTGCAGTTTTTTACTCCTTCAAGTACTTGAGGAAAATTTGGGATGTATACTGCTGCTGCCTTAAGAGGTAAGACTGTATTTCAGAATGTTGTTTTCTTGAGCATTGAATTCTTGAAATGAGAGTAGATTCTGCAGTAGCAGATTAAGTAAAACAAGAGGTATTTTTAAAATAAAACTCCCAAAGACCCTTCTCTTCATACAGTACAAATCGTTCTGAGCTGAATACAAAATGTTTGATGTACAGTATGCTTGACAAAATGATCGCATGAAAAACCCTCTGACTGGGAGTTTAAATGTTGCCTTTTGCTGTCTAGTCATATAAAGCATAATCTTTTTTCTTTGTAAACAAAAAGTAGTAACAATAATTCCTATTCTGACAGCAGGTAGTTTAGATAAGCTTTGAAAACGTTTGGTTTTCTATGCTTAGTAATGCTGCACTGGTTCTGTATTAAAATATCATTAATCATAATGATTTCCTAAAATATCGAAAATACAGCTTAAAATAATAATGTTAAGGGTTATTGTTTTATTTTTTGGTTTTATGGATTTATGGACTTTATTAAAGTCCATAAATCTACTGTTAGATTAAAGTATTTAGTAAAATAATGAATGTAATAGGGCTATTAATGTTAATATTAATTCATGTTATTTAATATTAATTAGCTATTAATGTAATAGGCTATTACATTCGAGGAAAAACATATTGAGAATTATTATTATTATTATTATTATTATAAAGAGCTTGTACTGTAAATTTGAGGTGGCAAAGGTACATAATTTTAAGTTATCCTTTTAAAACAAAATCCCAATATTTTTACAAATGGGCTTTAAGGACTTCTTTGCTTACTCAGAGTTATGGACAGTTTCCAGTATTGGTTTCATTAAAGAACCCAATCAATACAGAAGGAAATCTTTAACAAAAAGTAAATCCTTTACAGTGGAGTACAATAATGTATAAAATATGATGCGCTTTATTTTATTATTCTACACGGTTTATTATTCTACAGGATTTATTAAGAAATTAGACATTATTGTTGCTTGATATATTACAATCAGTCTCTTTGTTGGTCTACATTGCTTTGTACTGTATGCAATTTTCTTCTGAAAACATTTATTTCAATTTCAGTTTTGTCCCTGCTGTACTCATCCCTACCATTCCCTAATGTGTACTGTCTAACACATTTGTCAAAAGGTGCTCCTGTTTCTCTTGGTGCACCAGAATTGAATCAGTGTAGACCAGTTAAACAAATCTTACTGATCATAGTACAATAAATCAAAGTGGTGTATTTTTGAATGAGCCAGGCCTTATGTCTTGAAATGAACTTGGGGGATCAAGGCAATAGAAAACTTCATGTCTGCGTGTGGGTTCTCATACTATCAAAATAGTGATAGAAGCATTCCTCTGTTTCTGCATCATTTCTGTAGGTATTCATGGTATGTAGTTTCAAAAATCAACAGAAGTACAATAAAATTAAATGTATTATTGCCTTTTTAATATCAGTCAATGCCATTGATGGAATGGAAATGCCATTCCAACTGATAGCAATTTCATTGACATTTAATTTATGTTTTCTTGCATACTTACTGTTTATACTTTTTATGTTATTACAATTTTACCTTTAAGGTGATGATGAGGTAAGTTTTTTGTTGCCGATGACAGATCTGCTCATACTTGCACTTTTTGTGTACTGTTCTCCGACAGCAAAAATACACTAATAGATTTTCTTTACAATATATCGCAGACCACTGAAGCAAAACAGTTTCTTTTGTTATACCTGTTTCTTAAATAATTTACATCCTGCAATGCCTTAATACCTATTTTATAATACATTATAAAATATTTCCTTAAACAAAAAAATTAACAGCATGAAATTAATGAATAAAGTAGTAGACAAAGCGTATTGGCGAAAAAGTAGTCTAGCTAAAATAGTTTTACTAACACAGGGTTAAGAAAAAGGATCGTGTTTTCCCTTTAACCATGTTTTGCTTATGCTGCAGGCAATATCTGCACTCTTGGTTCTGTTCCCATTAGCTTTGTACTTAGGAAATACTCATATTAAAAATTTATTTTTTTATCAGGTGCAGCGTCTTTCTCACTGGAAGAATTTGATTTACATAATCAATCACATATACCCAGAACTAGCATTTGCATACTAATGTTATTTTCCAGTAGGCTTACAATTTATAGAATTTTGCCTCTGGGCTTCTGTACCTGGCATTGGCTAATTGGCATATAGGAAGTTAAAGCAGCTGCATAATGAGAGCCCAAAGTAAGCAGTTTGTTTTCTGTAGCAGGTACTCAGTAGTCCATGGTGCCATAGTGTTTTTCAAGGTAAATTGCATAGGTGATAATTATGGAAAGGAACATTAAGAAAAAAAAAAACTGGATATTTATATATAATTAATTGAAGGATTATTTTATTCACTTATGAGAAGTGATAGAAATTATGTGAGGTCTGCCACACCATTGGACCTTTTTAACAGTGTAAAAAAAAATAAAATAAGCTCAAGTTCTTTCAGCATTTAAGCTGAAGAACACTTACATTTTGAATGTGTAACATCCGTCATCAAAATATTCTGGTCAGGAACAACACTGCATTTGCAATTGCTGCAGAAAGGTTTTAATCTCTTGTAACAAAATTTGAATTGTATCTGAATTTATTCAGAATATGACTGACAACTGCAAATTTCCCAAAATTTATTGTATTGATAAAGGCTTCAACTGGACAAAACTCATCTCCATATGTATACAAATGTAAAATGTTTCGTTTTTCTGAAATAGTAAAGAAGAGGAATTTGCCGGCAGTAGTTATTCTCTTACTTTTCAATGCAAAGCATGTGCGCTGAAGTGAGGGCAGAAAGAAAATCAGAACTGAGTTATTCTCTAACCCAGGCTGCCATGCTCCACTAGAATTAATGAAGTCTAATAGTGCAGCTTTGAACCTCTTTGAACATGACAGTACCTCATGCTACGCATCACAATGTATGCACCCATCACACATTCCTGCTTCTGGAAGAATTACAATGCCCTGCTTACATGACCATTTTTAGATATTGCATGGCAGGTGCTTTGATCCCTCATTCCTCGATCCAAAGAGGCTGCCTGACTCTTGTGCCTTCCGAAGTGTATCACTTAGTGACATTTTGTGATTGCCAGATTTACACATACTCTAAATTAAGCTACAAGAGATGAAGCATTAGAGCATGTACAGTACACTGACAGTAGACATGATTTTCCTTAAAAGGATTTGTACGTTAATTGCTAGCCACGGTTTAATGACTGAATGACTTAGAAACACTTAGATTGTCGAAGGAAGTTGGTCTATTTTTTTTCTCAGCTGTGTTCTGTATATTTCATGCAGCAATTCATGGACTTTTTAAACAAAATTATGAGAGGAGGTCAAATTTTAATCTCGCTCACTTCTGCTCTCCTACTTTCACTTTCTAAGCACCCCTTTGAATATCTACAGTATTCTCACACTGCACCCCCCATTTCACCTCCACACTTGCAGCGGCTCCCTGGCTCATTCTTCACGAAGAGAGGGTGGTCCAGTGAGTTTTGTCCTTACAGTCAGGTTGCCATTTCTACAGCTAGGTGAGTATTTAAGTTTAGTGAGATTCGGCTGAGGGTAAGAGAGTACTGTATATGCATCTATCCATCCATCCCTCTATCCATCCATTTTGTCACAGCTAGATTATATCCAATACGGAGTTGCAGGGGAGCCAGAACCTATCCTGGCAACCATCAGTTGCGCACTCACACCATGGCCAGCTTTCCCAGAAACCATTTTATGTACCTAACACAGGGAGAGCAGACACACACACAGATAGCACCCCAGGATTTGAACTCAGGGCCCCACCGCTGTGCGGCCATTTAGTTACAGTAGTAGTGCTAACTACTGTGTCACTGTGCTTCTATAATTAATGAACTATAATTGGAACGATAAGACATTAGTTTCAATACTCTCTTGAATACTTTATTAATTGGAGAGCAAAATAAAGTTCAACAGGAGACTGATTTCAACTGAAGTTTTACTCGACCAATTATGCCTAAAAATGTAAGTGCTTGTTCTGCAGTTTCATTGTGGATTAGATTAAATCTACGCTTTAATTTAGTATGCTGTGTTTAGTATATCATTAGTATATCAGCATTTGTGAACAAGCACTTGGCTGGGAAAATGGTTTTTGCAATTAGATAGGAGCATTATCACATAGACAAATTGGCACGATCATATTATGTGCCATCTGGGAGTCTTTTTGGTAGTATTTGTGAATGATAGCATTGGTCTGGTATGGAAAAGAAAATAACTCATTTCTTATTTAGAGATTTTCTCCTCAATGTAGATTTGAGGCACATTTCAAAATTCAGCGTTTGCAGTGCTCTTTTTCTTACACTTTGTTACACATGTTTGAGATGTCAAAATAGAAATACAATGCTGCTAGAGTAGTGGAAGGAAATAATAATGGGTGGCTCCATTCATAGTTATCTGTTTACAGTACCTTCTTAACTTAAAACAAATGACAAATGTGTACTCAAATCCTTCTTTATGTCTCAAAATTGCAAAGCACTGTGGTTTGCAAAAACTCTTTTACTGAAATGTTGCTTGGAAAAATAATATTATGTACTGGTGTAACAGTCCTTGTGGAGCCTCTTACATAGTGATGCAAACCCCTAGGAAAAGTAGATGGCATTGTATTTTCCCAAAGCATGAAGCCTAGCTGTTTTGGCGTAGAGGAATTCACCACTGTTAAAGGAGGCACTGTGTGTCAGTAGCATTCCTGACAGACCTTGATCAAATCCTGGCAGGAGCTGTGCATGGTACACTGGTTTTGTTTTGAATTCGTCCTGTACTGTATATCTTTCTAAAAGTCCACTATTTCTCAATTTATTTATCAATAAACCTGGTATCAGTATGCTTGGTAAAAAAGCACAAAACAGGAAGTAAACCTAATCCAAATTGAAATAACTATCAAAGTGTCAGAGATAATATAAAATAACACATTTTCTTGGATAATTTGAATAGAGGTATTTCCAAATCGATCTCTTTGTTGTTAGTGGAATACAAAGCATGAAATTGCCCATTACGTAATTAAGTAGTTCACCATAGACTCTGATCTACACAAACAACATCAAAGCTAAAGCAACATCAAAGGCTACAACTTGCTTTTCTTAATCAAAAAGTATTCCGAATTCCATTTCTCTTAGTGCCATCTAATAAATTATATTGACATTACAAACAATTAAAGGAAATATTGGCCAATAATCAATGGCTTCATGGGTACACATTTTGTCTGCTTTACTGAGACTGTTGATTCATAAACCCTTTTTCTCCAAGGCAAAGTTTTCTTCCGCAATATCTTGGCATTTGTTAGAGCCTTTTTCCATTATCTCCGAGACAACTAAGGCAAAAATACCAATCTGTACTTAGGTGAAAAAGCATAAATATTTTTCTGCTCCTCTGAAGTCTGAAAATAGATTTCACCTTTATGGTCTGGTGCAAAATGTAAGATAATTTCATAGTAACTATTGTTGTTTAAATATTGTGAAGAAAGCAAATGTTTATGAAGATTATGATATCATGTATACTTAGGCATAATTCTAAAAGGTGTTTTATTTTGTGATCTTTAAAAGTTATTTTGTGGTTATTTTCTCACAAAAATCACGTTTCATATCTAATACTTTTTGGTATGTTAAATAATTCCTGTACATTTATTGTGTGAAAATCCTATAAGACGTACTGTAGCTACATGCAGTATATAAAATGTTTTACAAACATATCACTTGTTTCTGGTGAAGATTCTGTAAATGTAAATGAGAACATCATGATCTTTATCATGTAAAGCTAACCCAACCCAGATATTTCTGAAAGAGGTTTTCTCTACAGGAACTCTTGAATTCCTGTCAAAACATTTAAACTAGGAGGATTAGGTGTGTCCGATGACAAAATAAAATGTATTTCTTGTCAGGTTTATTGTTCTTACCTAAACAAGATATAGCTTGCTTCTTTGAGTTGCTGGCTCAGATGAAATATGCTGTAACATTTTAGCTTTCTAGGCTGTGGTGATTCTGCATTTTGCAAAATTTTATTTATCCCTCTTTTCAACCCTTCAGTCTTAGCTTCAACGGGATTGCCTTATGAATCTCCTCATCTTTCAGTTTTTAATGTTCACTATTTCTTGTTAGGTTATTGATAAAATCTGTCAACTGAAACACTCAGAGATGTAACCTGCACACTGCTGTTTCAGTCCTGTGTCATTTGCTTGTAGAATTAGATGTAAATATTCACCACATTATTCTTCACTACATTGTATGTGTCACATGGTGCATGTCCCGTGGTGGATGAAAAAAAATCATAATTGTTTCTTCAGTTTCATAGCATCACAGATACATATAATAGAACAATTAATGTATACTGTATTTCAGACCAGTTACAGTAAATGCTCATCACTCTTTCTATGCTATTAGTGCAACTCAGTTACCATACAGTATGTTACAAAGGTATATACTAACTATATTTATTTCTGTATGTTGTGATTATAATGGTGAGAAATAAATGAAATGAAATGAAAAAAAAAATTGGGCTTCCTGCTTGAAGGGAACTGTGTAACACTACCAGACATCTTTGACTAACTGAATAAACTTAAATTGGTGTTAAAATGCTCTGGCAGCATAAGGCTGTTTTTCTTAGTGAAAAGGTGGGATGGCATTACCCTGGTCGTCTGAAGAACAATCTTGGATCCATAGTGTCTTTATTACCGGAGCTTTCTGAGACTAAAATTGGCAGCTCTACACATAGAAAACTTCCCCACAAAACATTCTTATCCCCAACACTAATACTTTGAGCAAAGTTCAAAATGTTTCTGCTTGTTTATACTCCTAATAGGAACCACTTTATCCTCCATCTCCTGAAGAAAAGCTCTGCAGGTCTTTGTGAAATGAGAATAGTAACTGTAGAGCAGTGTACTTGAGAGTGCTCAAAGCTTAAATTCTCCAATTAATACAAAACAAAAGCAATTAATTAGAACTTTTAATTGCTTTTTACACAGCAACGGACCTACGCACAGTACATGGTATTAACATTTTAAAAAAGTTCAATATACATTGCTTACTGGATTTTTTTTTATTTAAATGGGTAGCACAGTCTACTGTAATATTATGTATTTGTTTACAAAAAGTAGATTTCATCTGTACTCAACTCACAATGTGTTTTTAAGTCAGTCATTAGTTAAAAACATGATCAGCCCAATAGTTTTTGATGATTTTCTAACGATAAAATCTGATCATGTGTTACTTATTATTTCTATAGACCATTAGTTAACAAGGACTGGAGAAAATCCTAGAAAAATAAATCCTAAAAAAAATTAATTCACAGAGGATGAAATAAAAAAAAGCTGGAAGTATCTTGGCAAAATAATCCCTGCTAATTTGCTACATTAATTGCTAATTAGAATATATGCTCTAAGATTAAAACCAATATGTGTACTTTGAGTAGTAACACATGTTTTAGTACTGTACATGCTAAATCTAAGAAAGAATGCTTAGATCATGATTTAATAAATAATGTACTTTACTGAATTTAAATACTTGCACTCTATATCTTAGCCTTTTCTTGAAGATGTCAAAATATACTGAAACTATTCCTGTTAAAGTTGCTAATGGTTTTCTTGTAGCAGCTGGTTCAGAACGTGACAGACTGACGTGAAAGCATGATATTCTAATTGCTTGGACGGTGAGTTTGTTTGTCAAGTCTGGTACTGACCTTGAGTGGTTTAAATATTATTTTGTTGAGTGCCAATATTTTATTTATTTTTGTAGTTTTCATTCTAAGGTTGGGATGATTACACCTGGTGTTCCACAAGGCTTAATACTGGTCTTTCAACTATTCTGCACTTTACTGTACATTTCCCTTTTAAACAAATACTCAAATTGTAATTTCTATTAAGATTGTATTCAAATCCATGTCCACATTTAACTTCACACAGAGGTGGCTGTTTTAGTAATTTATGATTTCATTTCTCATATAAACACTTGGGTGACACAACATATTTTGAATCTTGGTTGTGAAAACGCTATGGTCATTTTATTAGGTCCTCACATAAGTTATGATACCACTGTGGTTATCCTTTCAATTGACACATAGTGCTTGCATTTTACTTCAGAAAGTGTTGGGTTGATCTTCGAACCTGGATTGACTTTGAAACCTCATGCGCATGATACTATAAAGTCTTCCATATGAGAAATATTACCAGATTTCTTCCTCTTCTGGTTATGCCTGTAGCTGATAAGGTGATAAATGCATTTGTGTTTTTTTTTTTCCAAAAATCCAATATTGTAATATCTTTCTTGCAGGAATCTCTAAGTGAACCTGCTTTGGATTCCTTGCACTGGTGGTCATTTGTCAGATTTCGAGTTGATTTTAAATTCCTCTTTTTTTCTATGCAGGCACATGGGCCTATGCAGCACAGTTCAGAATAAAAGCAATAGCTATCAAGAGGTAAACAATGTGTACTTAAGGAATCATCAATTATAGTAAAAAAGGAATGCCTTTGAGTCGATTGCAGTATGGCTAAGTGATAAAAATTCATGGTACTGGTAGAGAAGTCATAGGTGCTGTCTAAACACCTAAGTCTTGAGGAGGAATGGCCGAATAGTGGTCAGGGACTGAGCAATTCCCATTTCAAAAGGTAGTTCATTTCACCTCTTAGGAGGGCCAATACAGATATTTCCCAGATAAAAAATGATTAAATCAGCAAAATTACTTAAAAACTAATTAACAAAAAATGCAAAGGAGTATAAACTGTCCTTTTGCATAAATTCCTGAGTTTGTATTTTTGTTGGTATTGCTGACCTATTAACATAATTAGTAATGAGCTGTTGTCTGCTCCACTTCCCCGATCTCATCCCTTTATTCTTCTTTTTGGGGTCCAGAATACTGGACTGTATAATGCATCATATTGAGTTTGAAAACAATATAACTCAGTTTACTGTCTGGGAGCAGGTTCTACACTCTTCTTTGACTGTCAAGGTTTTGAAACCTGTCTCTACACTGGGTGCAGTATGTTTAGACTGCAATGCAAACAGTCTTTTGATTCCTATATATGTGATATTTTTAATGGTAGAACTGCATTGTGTTAAGTGCTTACATCCAGTGCCAGGAAGAATCAGTGAACACACTGTTGCAAAAAATAATAAAGAATAAACTAAAAAATTGCAATGCAAATAAAGTCTCTCCCATTTGTAATTTGGAAGAAGGATTAATCTCATAGTAAATGTTAACTTGTGCAAATACTCCAGTTGAGTGTTTTAACAAATTGTCAGACACATGTACAGTGGCCACTAAAAAAGCCAGTGATTTGTTTTTTAAAGTACAACAATCTGCACATCTGTGAAAAACATGCCAGCATTAGGGATCAAGGAGATTTGTGCTCAGAGAGAGAGGATTTGTTACTGATTTGTTGGTACACTGCAAAAAGGTTGACTGAGTAATAGGAGTAAGTACTGTAAATGAAGACAGTGTAAGCAGAGACAGGATATGTATTTGGTATGAACCTTGAAAAAAGTCTGGAACCCTAGTCACTGCCCACAGACTTTTCATCACTAAATGCACAGAGGTAGACCTTAAACATTCTTCCTTGGCATTTTCTCACATTTGTACACAGACCAGTGAATAGTCTTTCATTCTGGCTTTGTTCAAATGATTGTCAGGAGCTTAATGAGCTTTTTTGCCAAGCCGATGGCTTTGGTAACATATGTCTCTGCACTGAATCTCCTTCCTGCTGACTGGTCATGTGCTGATACTTGCTAGGAGTGTTAGATCTGTCACTGTTCTTGAATAAGCTACTGTATCTCCTCAGCCTATACTGTATGTAATACTAAGCAAAGTACATTTAATGATTTTCCTAAAATTGGGCATGACTGCTTACAAGGCAAGAAGTTGAAAGATTGTATAAACCATGTAGAGGATCTTCTGAAGAGAAGTCAGCTTACTTTCTTGTAAGTAGAAACACTTTATTAATTTAACTCCTTGTATATCTATTGTAATGATACCTTCATCATCAAGGGAAAAGTTTTCTATTAGGCAGTTTCTATTCTTCAGTTTTCAGTGCAGTACATTTTCAAGCTATTCCTCATTGATTTAAAATAATGTTAAAACAAGCACATTCTGAAAAAATCTAGAAGTAAATAAAGTTATAAAAAAGTAGTTTTTAATCCTCCTCAAGGACTTCTTTCGAATTTTTTAGTTTTAGAAAGCCTTTAAAGGTTCTCTTGGTAATACTCCCTTGGTAATACAAGGGAGAATGGGGAACAGGTTTGAATTTTGGAAATGCCAAAGACAAATTATTTTTTTCTGTCTGAGCTGTCTTTTGAGTGACAGCTATACAGCATCCTACATTCTCTATATGCCTTCTCTTTTATCATTTTATTATTGATGATAAGCAATTAAATAGTGAATCAGATGTTTCACTGATCTTAGAAATTGTTTAAAGAAACATTAGCAACAACAGTGATTGTAATATTAGCATGATAAAAAACCTAATATACAGTACAGTGTAGTAGATTTAAGAACACTGAAGATTTTATAAGCAGAAAAAAGCTATGTTTATTTGATACTGCAATAACAGTATATACAGTGTTCTTTGCTTTCATCTGATCTTCAGTATCTTTACTGAATATTGGTTACACATAATTAGAGAATGTGAAAATAAGAATTTGTCATGATATCAGTTTCAAAAAAGGAGCTAGAACATTTCAAAGTATTAACAGTTTCTAAAAAGAAAATACTGTAATATGTAGTGGAGTTACTGTACCACATAAAAATGCACACCTTGGTTGTGAATGCAGCACTGCCCTTAAAATGAAGTATGTGCATTATATTGTACCTTAACAGTGATATGAAATATAACTGCCTTGTATAAAGCTGATTGGTTTGGGTTTTCACCCGACAAAAGCAATGTGTAATCTTAAGTCATATTCATTAAACCTGCTGTAATACATCATCTTAGAAATTGCTAACATCCGTCAGTCCCCTGTGAATGTGGACATGCCGCTTTAGTTTACTCACATAAAAGTCCCTTTCTCTGTAGCCCCTAATCAAATACTTAATACATTGATGTATTAGTTTAAATGCTAGTTTAAGACTTAAGACTTCCTAATGTACTAATATAATATGTTTGTATTCCTTTTAAAGATTTAGGACATGAAAGAAATCTTATCCTATTTACTATTTTCTTTAGAAAACTCATTCAAAATATTGAATTAGGTAGCAAGTAAATATTTTAAGAGGTTTTCACCATCTTACTTGACATTAAATTAAACCTTTTGCATCTTTATTTGAATAACTACTGTAGCTTTGAGTACATTGTCATTACTATATTTTCTGAGTGTCACAGAAACTACTTGTTCACTTTCATAATTATTATGTGCTTAATATTATTATGAACATATTCAGTAATTATGGCATTTTGTAGCAGAACTGATTATGATTTTATACAGATGGAAATCTGCAGACAATATTTAAAACCATTTGTGCCATATAAACTTTAAATAACATGCATAGTGAAAGGGAATTCTCTGCTTTTTAAATTTTGCCTTTGCAGTGAGATGTTGAATTGAGATGACATTTAGTGGTTTTTGAAGATGTTAAACTAAGCCAGTATATTAATATTTGATCTAAATTTCAGTACCTATAACATTCACATTACCTTCATGCTGTGCCATAATGAACAAGCACTGCAGGGTCCTAATTTTTCAGAGACAGGGACAAAATGATTGCTGTCAGCAGGCAGTATATTAGCAGCTGCTAGGGACAGGAAGAAAAGTAAATACATTTTATTGAAAATGAATTAATAGAAGTATGATATCCAGATACAATATATACATAGAGTAGAATCAATGTACAATCGCAACTGCAGAATAATTTTCAGTCTCCAACACTGCTTACATTCTAAACAGCTTGAAAAGAGTGCTGTCACACCCTGGATGAAAGCTACCTCATTTTCAGAGCTGAACATATGGCTTCGTTATGGGTTTCGTACAGCAGAATTATTTTTCATGGCACATAACCGTTTTTCATGACCTGCTGTTGTTTTTTTTAAATCTGTATACTATTAATTTCATTTTTTTGTTTAATTACAAATTGGTTATTGTCAACGTTTTCATGCCAACTGCAGCATTTTGTACACAGCACTTTTTTACTGGAAGCATGCATTGTCCGGCTGAGGTACAGTCGCATATTACGTCTGTTACACTAATAGTAATATTGTTAAATGAAATGGGATGTGTACTGTCTCTGACTGGTATCATTTATGTTTAAGGAAGCAACAACTGTGTGAAATATGTGGATAAATGTGTTACAAGCTCCCAAACTGAAGTAAATCAATCAAAAAGAGATGACATCAAGCTCCCAAACTGAAGTAAATCAATCAAAAAGAGATGACATTTATTATAAAACCAAGCAGATCTGTAGACTAAAGAAATGTGTTTCGTTCCACAGCTTAGTACAGCTGATGTCCTGCAACTAATTGACTCATACTCTAACAAATTAAGAAGGCTTTCACGAGGCCAGTCATTAGTATCAGGTTATTTTTTTAAGAACCTTTGTCTGTGCTTCGGCTCATCTACCACTAAGAGAGGTTTTTGAATGTCTAAAACACAAAAAATAAATTGCAAATAAGCGGATTTCATTCGAACAACCAACCTCAATTATTCTTGAAAATAATTCATAATTCTTGAAAGAAGCCAAGGTAACAGTTTAAAAAATATATTGACACCCAAAGAAGGCTCCACAGCCGAAAAGTTGTGTTTCCTTTCTTCTCTTTTCAGTATGGAATAAACCTATTACGTGTTCCTTTGCAGCCTACGCATGCTGACACAGCTAATCACCTGAACTACTTCAGTTTCAAAAATATGTTTGTGTAGTTTTTTTAAAAACCCTTTATATAAATCCTCTATATTCATCTCTCTGTTCTTCCCTCTTGTGTTCTCTGATTGTTATTTCAGTTTTGATTCTGAATGGGTTGACTTTGTCAGTAACCATGAGGATTTTGATTACCTGAATCAAGTGTGATCCCCTTTTTATTCTCCTCTGTTTACAAAGATTACATTTTCTTAACCTGTCAGAGTAGGGCATTCCTTTAAACCCAGAACTGTGTTCTTTGGACTGAATTGAGAAGGACATTATCTGATTTGTGATATCGTAATCAAAAGTGCACATAGTATTATATTGTGGTCTGACTAGTGCTTTGTACAGGTGCATTGAGGAATTCCCTATGGCAAAGTACAAAACTCTCAATTTGATTCATGTTTGTGAATTTTTGAAAAAAAATGAAACATTGCATGATTAGAAATAATCTTTTTTTAATTAATTAATTTAATTAATTTAAATTGGTGAATAGAATTTCATTTTTTTTTTGCTTCGGTCAACATTGTCTTGTTTCCTAATATCTTTTTTCATTACATTTTGTTTTGGTTGGAACATTTTAATCCTGGTGCTATTTTCACACATTGCATAATGTATGTGATCATCTCACAATATCAAAAATATAATTTTACCAACCACTAATAATTAATATTCTAGCATTTTTCATTGGTTGAATCCATAGAGGAAAATGTAGTATGCAGTCTTCCAGTATAAAGTCTCTGACATATGATGTCATAAAGCTTAATTGATGTTCAAGGGATCTTCTTATTATGTGTCCTTTAGAATATACCAGCACTCATACAAACCCAGGGGTTGTTGCAAGCGTATTTCAGTTCACTGGGGATTCAAGACAATGACACCACAATGGCTTCTGTGATTCTGGATTTCACTTCCACCTACAGTACAGCATGTCCACTTAGCCAATTTAGCTTACTCCAGATATTTCTCACATCTAGCCAATTAACTGTACCCATTACAATATTCCATCACCTCACTAGTGTTCTAATGAAAACTGTTGACGGTCGAACATTTATATCAGACGAACCAGGGATCAAGAAGAAAACAGACACCGTTGTAATAGTCTTCTAAAATGTATAATAGAACAAAGAAAAAGATGACAAGAATGTTTTTCTAAAGTAGCTGAATGTGTAAAAAAGTAGAGAAAATGCAATTTGGGAGATTATAGGGCCATTTTTAATGTAGAAAATGGAGTCTTTCTCTTATGTCAAAGAGTGTACAATACACTGTATGGTGTAAAAAATATATGTGGATTTCTAAAAGAATTATATAAACAAATTCACACATAATGGTTCTTTACAATCCTTACTGTTAATGTAGACTATAATTCATCATGTTATACCAAAACATACATTGAATATAATGACTTAAATTAAATATTTTAAACATATTATAAACAAGGGAATTGATCTGTTCTCTAGCTTTATGTGGTGCTGAGGCACTGAAAAGAAAACTCCACAGCCCTGAGAACCGAGTTGAAAAATGCAGGATGTACTGTATGGTCCTATAACCAAGCTTTTCAGCTGCCTGCATGAAAGAAAAAATCAAATCACCATTAGCAGAGGTAATTATTTAACATTGTTTTGGCATTGTAATCTCATTAAAGTCTATTTCAGTGTGTCGGTTGGTACATTTTAATAATAAACTTTTAAAACAATACCTAGGATAGTTCATTACCAATTTATGGTAATGATACTGTTTTTCATACCTTCCTTTTTATCGAAGAGGGCAGATGTATCCTGGAGGTCACTGGGAAAACACAGATGGAAATTATGTGGTAATACTTTTTATCATGTACAGTTGCTGTATTCAGTTAACTGCACTGTACAGCACATTTAACATATTGACATGTGTTGCTTTCCCTATAGCACAATTTTTATAATGTGCAAACTGGAAATTTTAAATAAAGCCTAATAAACAACCATTTCTACAGATTGAATCTAAATGATACACGATAGACGAAATTCCTGTTCCAGTGACATCTGAAACAGAGTTCATCATTATACTCTATACTGTGTCATTTCAAGCTACATTGTGTTTATTCTCCAATTAATTTTGCTTTGAATTAACAATGTAGATATTTCCTGAAGATGTACATATAGTACATTACAGTATTATTAAAATCTATCATTACTTGTCTTCAGTAAGGTTGGAGACTATTTTTTCTTGGCTTTTAATGCAGAACTTTCATGGTGCACTGTAGGATATTTTAATCCTCCCTAACAAGACAGAGTCGCCTTAATCCTATTACAGGCTTGCTGATAAAACTACTGTGCAACATAAGGCGCATAATACTGTAATGGCTAAGTCGGGAGAGAGCATAATTCTGAAATTACTTTAAATGCAGTTAGACCACCAAAGTTCACGAGACCAAAAAGTAATAATTTTGTCACTTCCTTGGGATGAAGTTACAAAATTATTTTATGAAATACAACTTTTCATGAATTATGCTGCTTTGAAGTATCTCTGAATCTTTTAATTTTAAAAACGTTGATAGTTACATTAAATTCATTTTAAATTGGTCACACACTTACTGTACTCTTAATAATTGAAGGATAAATGAAGGGCTTCAATCAATAATTCTGTGACTGTTTCCTCAGTGCCAAATCTAGTATCATGCATCTGCAGCAGAAAGACAACCAGCAAAGCAAAGGTAACTGTCTTTTACACAAGATTGATAATACCACCATTGTGACAATGACTCATCCTTGCTGAGCGAGTTATTGTTTTCTAGGTTCAATAGGGTGACATTTAGAATTGGGAGGTGTACTTTGACTTTTTTATTTATTTCCATTCATAAGCTACAGTACCATTCTTTGCATCAAAAGTATGGATTCCCTATAGCCTTTTCAAGAGGCAGATAAAGTGAAGGTTGTTTGAATTTGTATGACAAATCACAAGCAGGTGTGTATCTGGTGCTCTTTTTAGCCTTATAGCTTTGCCTTCACTCACAAAGGATGTAATACAATGCAGCTATTGCTAATACAGTATATACAAAAACTGTAGTTTATAATTATATTGATCTTTGAGTTTACAGACATTTTGAAAGGATCCCATTAAAAAAGTGTTTCGGTGCAATAGTCTGGCATATGAAATGCAAGATGGAATTCATTTTAGTGCTTAACTGTGCATTACCCTCTGAACTCACATTTTCTTTTATGAGTACACATGATGATGCAAGTCAGATGTCAGTGAAACCCAGTCTTCAGTATGTTGAAACCTGCAGTAAATCTTACAAGTATAATCTGATATACTTATACTAAGATGGCTTAAAGTTCGGTATGTACATGTATGGATGGAATTTTAATTGTGTTTCAAGTCATACACATTTATGAATGAAGGACTCTATGCTGAGTCCTCTCTTGTAACTCTCTTGATGATAAAATACAAAAAATTGCAATTTACATTGTATCAGTTTCTGCCTTGGTTTACTAGCATATCATTCAGCTGCCAGATACATGAGTTTTCAAAATAAACCTTTTACAGCAAAATAATACGTTACGCTTAAAGATCCCTGTACTGCTGCACTCCAGTGTATATGGAGCTGATAGAAATGGGGAAGCACAACATGCTGAGATTGTTTAAAACCATGCTTTAACTGTCTTAATCCCTTTACAAAGATTAATCAATTTAGTATTGATGTTTGATTTTAGTCTCCAATACAATTATACTTACAATTTTGTAACACGAGTAAATGCAAATCCACCAGTGAAATGAACTCAAATGATAAAAAAAGCTGTAGGAAATTGCATTTTGTGTTTCTTCTGAATTAGTGACACAGAAAATAATAAAGTTTTTGGCAAAGCCATACTGCCCATTGAATTAAATTAAGTCAAATAAAAAAAAGTATTAATGCAACGAATGTTTGATATTTGTTACGTTTTGGAAATCACCTGCAATGTAAGGTAATAGCTAAGCAGGACTGAGACACAAAGCAATGGCAGAGCTACTTCCATTATCAAGATACAAGTCATGCAAAACAGTGTACAAATGTAACAAACACAGAATCCCACTGAGACTGATTCTGACAAAAAAGTGAATTGACTCTTTCCCTGGCTTGTCAATTATTCAATTACTAGTCAAGAACAAGCCCTTTGACCTTTCTGTTTTCTGTTGGATATTTGAGTTACACAAAAGGGGAAAAGGGAACACAGACTGTATTATTACAGAGACAAGTCAAAAACCAAGCTGCTGAAGAAAGGAAAGCTGTTTGAAAGAAAGCTGGGTAATCATCAAATTAGCTATCTCTGCTAGTCTAGCGACTAGTAGCAAATAAAGAGCTTAGCACAGATGTTAAGCATGCAGAGATTTTAACCCATGCACAAAACAAATTCTTTTGAAATGTTAAAGAATTTAGACAAGGTAATCAAAGAAATAATACTTTTTTTTTACTCAAACCAAAATCTCCAGTTGGTTTTGTAAATCTTTTTTTTTGTTTGTTTAGTTCAATGAATAAATGATCAAGACAATATTCTCCTCACTGAGAATGATGGAAATTTATATATATATATATTTTACTTTTTGTTAATAAAAATAGTCTAACCGGTTTACGTCATCTAATTTCTTTTTTGTTTTTCCTAAAAGTCTGTTCTGCTGCCAGATGGCTGACCATATAAAATAAACGTTTTACAAGAAAATAGTACCTTTGCCTCGGTAGTGCAGTGCCTAAATGGTGTCAGAATGAGCTGCAGACCTTCTAATTGGCATTGGGCTGATTAAATATGGGGCTGATAGGCATGGGAAAATACAACATGCTTACTTGCTGGGATTGTTTTCATTCTTAAACTGTCTTAATCGCTTTACAAAGTGTAACCGTATCAGTACAAATGTTTGATTTTATTTTTGGATACTGTCGTACTACCACTTGTGTGAAATGCACAAATGATAATCTACCGACAAAGTGACTTAAAAATGTTATAGAAAAACTTTTAGTTTGGAAGTTTGGAATATCATTTGCAATGTCAGCCAAGAAAAACTAGGCAGTGCTCAGACATGAGGCACTGAGTGACTTAATTCCATTATGAAGATACAAAAGATAGGAAACAGAATACAAATGTTACAAACACAGAACCCCAAGAGACTGAGTCATTCCCTGCCTTTGCAATTATTCAATTACAAGTCATTCAGTGATCCTTTGACCCTTACGGTCAAGATACATTTTTTTGTACTCAAACCAAAACCCCCTGTTGTATTTGTAAAATTTGTTATAGAGTGTAATGCATGGTCTAGAAAGATTTTCCCTACTGAAAATGAGAGATTTCAAAATAGCTAAACGTTTTCAAAGAAAATGCTACTGTATCAGAACATTTGCTCAAAGAGAAAAAAAAAATTAACCTGTGTACTGTAATAGAATAAATGCCATGCAGCCAGACTGCGGAGTTATAGATATAGTCTTTGATGGTAGGGTGAACATGGCATGAAGATTGCGGGTTGTTGGTTACTTGGAGCAGTGTAGCTGATTTCTGACAAGTCCAATATAAAACGGGTTTAAGAGATTACAATGTCAGAGTTAGAAGATGTGTGGGAGATGGAAGTATTTGTCAACAGCACATCAATCACAGGCGCGGATTCTTGCTGAGCTTATCTGAAACCGTGCATTATCGTAGGTCTTATGGTGGCTTACAGACAAGCAGAAGGAACTTGAGAAAAAAAAAATTAAAAATAGTGTAAGATATTTGTTTGCATGACAGCTGGCCAAAGGATACAAGATTGGTCCAGTTAAACATACAGTATTGAAGCAAGCATAGCATGTCTGGTAGTGTTCATTATGGGAGATCACTGTCACTTTTACAATAGGGAAATGGGATTGTCCTTGCTAATTATATAATCAAGTTAAACTAAAAAATCATTTTTACAGATGTTAGTTTTTGTAAAAAAGTATTTGTTAGCAGTGGCAACACAATCTTACTTTGGAAGAAAGGTTTTGTTCCTGTTTTGAACTGTACTTTTCAAAGCCACTTCTTGAATGAATGTATAATCAATGGTTACACTAAATGCACAATGTACAGTACATGTGGCTATTGACCTAACAGTCATAGAAGCTGCTGTTAGAATTCATTTCCCAGGTCAGCTAATATACTGTACAAAGCTGTAGTAGTCTATTGAGCAGTTAAGGCTCTATAATATGATTGGAAATACAGTAATAAAGAACTTCTATCATTTGCACACAGCAGGAATTAATACAATTAATAACATTATTTTTCTATGTAGAAAATTATATTTTTCTTTGTACTGTAGATAACAAGCACAATTTAAAATTAATACAGGTGTACTATAAAGCATGTTTACTCTGTCATAATAATATAATACCTAATATTTTCTTCCATTGTATGGTGGAATGTAAAGGTACAGTATTTAGACATAAATTGACACAAACACTAACGTAAATGTAACATTAAATCACAATGTGCAGCAAAAACACACAGTTCAAGGTAATATGACACCTCACACATTGGTTTTAGAACTCTGCACCCTGCAAATGGAGTGAAAATATATACTTTTAAAATGGCCACAGAAGAAATCAATGTTAGACCTTAAAAAAAGAAACATATTTCTTGTCCGATTGGCACATTTTACAGCCACTGGGGTTTTCCTTAATTTACATTTCTTAATGTGGGAGTTTTAATGGAAATTTCATTTTTACACTTGCAGTGTCTCTTTCTGGACCCTTTACTGAGATGAACTGAAGCTGGAAAACGAATTGGATTGGCATTGCTTTGCAAATATTTGAGAACATCAGCTGTCAAGTGATGAAGGCGGTGTGGAATACAGGTGTTGCACTTTTAATTACTTTGTACACAGTGGTCAGCTTGCATCAGTGGACTACAGCCCTCGACATTCCACTGGAAGGTAAGTTATAACTGCATGTTTTGTTTATATTGCTATTATTGATTGAATTGATGTGTTTAGGTAAAATATTACTTGGTTATTCTATTTAATTATTAATGGTAGTCTTTTACTGATAATGTGCATCATGTGAAAAGCGGAATGGTTTCAATGAAGCTTTCTTTCAAACACTGTTTCATGATGAAGCCTGAACATCATGTTCATGATTGTAGTTCAAGACATGTCCCCACATTTCCAAATTCAGCCGTGTCCACCACATGTACAGTACCATTACCCTTGTTAGGTACCAAATATTTGACCACTTTTTAAAGTAGAGATGATTTACATACCTTAATGTGCAACAAAGAAGCCTTTGTACCAGCAAACTGCATACAATAAAAAAGATGTGTATTTGTTAAATGAAACTAGAAAATGACTAGAAAAACAGTAATGTAAATCCCTGTTGGTACTCAAATATCAAGATATCCTTTGGATCATTATAACAGGAGATAAGGAGCTGATATTTTAGTAATGATTTCTTGTCGTCTCCTTGGAAACAAGAGCATTCTTTTCCAGTTTCAACAGTGAATTCATTTTTTTATCCTACCATATGAAGAATCAGTTTTTAAAATCTCCAAACATAAATGTCAGCTTTTCTTGTGTTTTCATTAAAACAGCTGCATTATTCTTTGTCTTCTTCGTCTTCTAAAAAAAATAATCTAAGGCTGCTACTAAATGTTTCATTACCCGTCATGTGTGTGATTGAATATGACTGCTTAATGTTTTTTATAGAATTCTGGTCATTTTAATGAAGGTGAACCATGAGTATGGAATATGCATAAGTAATATATATACAATTACTATAACATTTTATAGTATGCATGTAAGTAAACAGAAACAACAATTAATGAAATGTAACACTTTTTCATTTTTTAATGCTTCCTTGGATTTTCTAGTTTTAAGTCAAGTGAACAGTAAGTTCTTTCCCATCTCAATATTACTTCACTTTTTTACAATGCAATACTAATTTGACTTCACTAACAAATTAGATTTGGGGCAAATTGATACTTATATCAATAAAAGAATGTTTTACTGTGGTCAGTTCTTCAATTTGTTTAGTCATTGAACGTCTTGTATTTAGTATGTAAATACATAGTTAATACAAAAAAATATTATCCTCCATGAAAAAGATACTCCTTAAGTATACTCTTTAATTACAAAATGTAATCAGTACTGATATGGGACTGTTCAGCAGAAGGCAAAGATGTGTAGAACGTAACCCATTTCAACTACATTTTTACTTGCATAAGCATTTAGAAATACATTTTGTGAATAGATTCAGTCTCACGCCATTGCCTCTTTCAGTCTATGTACTGTACAGTAGGTATATTAATATTTTTGAGAAATATTCAGGTAATTACTATATTATGGACTATAGGCTATTGAAACAAGCATTTTAGAAACGTATTCTAGTTCTGAATTATATACCATATACAGTACAGTATTAATCACTGTCAGGATCCATGGAATTACCTGTGCTGTTTTAAATGATCATACAGTATTTTGCAGGATTAAGAGTCATTATTTCCCTTCAACATAGCAATTTAGCACATCAACACCACAAAGTATCCTAGCCCATTGAATAAAACAAAATTGGGAGTTACAAATATAATAAAGGTAATTGCATACGTAAAAAATGAAAAAGAAAGCCATCACACTTCACTTCCATAGATATAAATCAGAAGGAGAAAATGTATTAAAAATAAATGCACCATAACACAGAAAATCATGTTATAGGCTCTTATTGATGAAATGCACAAATTCAGATGAGTGGCTCTCACATAGTGCTCTTGCACTCTGTGGATATGATTTCAAGCACCCGCTGTGTCTGCTGCTAATGCTACAGTATTGAACTCCTCAAGGAGCTTTCATCAGGAATTGGAAAGTGTTGTCCAATCAGTGCACTGGGACAGCTATTTGAGGTAACCACACACTCTCACCAAGGAATTTTAATACAAAAAATAAACCAGTACTGTACTATATTACAGGAAATGTAGTTTTATCAGGTTGCGTGTAAATTTTTTTAAGTAACTTTCTTTTGCACTCAATTTCTTCTAACAAATTCTGCTATTCTGTAGTCTTCTTGCAGAATGTAGCCTAGTGTACAGTACAGTATGTACTGTAGCTTGTAGGATACCTTTAGCCTAGTGTAGCTTGTAGGCTACCCTTTTAATCCTTTCATTGGAAGTATGTATACAGTATATACAGTACATAACCTTCAATGTGTTTACAGCTGTTTTTCAAGATCTTTATAAGACCAGTGAAAACTGCATGTGTGATGATACCTCTTTTGAAATCCACTGTGCTGGACAATTGGTTAATGTTGTGTGTACAGTATATTATGACACCCACTGATGATGCACTCCTTCCTTTTAAATATATACTTATATGTGCAAATATGTGATTATTGTTCTATTTGTCTTGTCCAGTTGAGCAACTTCCCACCATCACAGAGCAGTCCCCAACTTCCCAAATAGCATTCCCGTTTGATGAGAGCATTTCTATTAAGTGTGAAGCAAAAGGCAA
Source organism: Lepisosteus platostomus (assembly GCF_059453375.1). Lineage (NCBI taxonomy): Eukaryota > Metazoa > Chordata > Actinopteri > Semionotiformes > Lepisosteidae > Lepisosteus > Lepisosteus platostomus. The sequence continues at coordinate 53,506,273 of NC_142616.1, forward strand.
TCCAGAACCAGAGTAAGTATTTCAGTTAGTAAAATACTGTAAAAATCACTTTAGATATGCATACTGTATAATACAGAATGGTTCTGTTCAATTTATAGGGAAATAAGAAAAATCTTTTAAATGATAACCTTTTCTTTTTTAATTTGACTTTATCCTGTTCAATATTTCAAGGCACAATTGTTCTCTTTTAGATTTCAATGGACAAAGGATGGACTGGATTTCTTTCCTGATCAAGACAACAGGCTGATAACACAGGAGAATTCAGGAACATTTGTCATTGTCAATAATGGAAACATTACGGAATTCCAGGGCAAATATCGCTGTTATGCATCAAACAAATTGGGAACAGCTGTTTCGGAAGAGATTGAATTCATTGTACCCAGTAAGCATTAACTTGTGATGTCAATATAAGTATTCTAGCTCTAAATGTGTGAACAATGAAATTACGTACAGTAATTACACACATTATGTAAACTGTTGTAACAATGTTCTGTGTGTGATGTTCTGTGATGGTATATGTTTGTCACAACACTACCTACTCTTTAAAGTTTTAAAGAGTTTAAAGTTTTATGGTGTCAAAAATATGCACAATCAGAAATATTCACAGTATACTTATTACTCTGTTTTTCTTTCATAAATTGTCATATCTTATCAACATGTCTATCTTGTAATTCTTTTCACTTATTCCTTTATTCAGAAGTACTATGAATTTAGCATATTGTGTAATCTTGCTCCACAAATCCTGTATATACAGTATGTTCCAAAGAAGTTTGAGATTGTTGTCATTTTATATGATTCAGTACTTAGAGGTAAAGCATTGTGGTAGTATAATTCTATAAGCTAGACTACATGCATACAGTGAGCCCTGTATGCATGTAGTACAGATCAGAGAAGTCAGTTTATTTCTAAATGTAACACGCACTATATATTATATAGAGTATAAAATCTATACCGGGGTCTCCTGAATGGGTCAGCTGTTTAAGGAATTCGCCCAAGCGAAGACTGGGCTCTGTGATTGCGGGTTTGAGCCTGGATCATGTCAGTAGCCAATTGTGACGGGGATTCTCCAAGCTGCTGTGCACAAATGGCTGAGCTCCTCTGATCTTGGTGTGGGTTTAGTCAGTCTGGGCTCGGAGATATCCATCTTCCCCAGTCATTATAAAATGTTGAGTGGTTTGAAGGTGGGTGGGTTGGAGGAGTCTGCCTGCACTTCCTTATTCTGTGGTCTTGGTGTTTATTGCTGTGATCTGAGATATGAAAAACACAATTGGCTAGTCCAAATCAGCTGTACTGTATATTACAAACAAAATGGTCAATCACAAATTCTAAAACTATTACAGATTAAAAAAACTCAATTGCTTTAGCTAAGAAGAGCAGTTGAGAATGTTACATGCACTGTTTAACATGTTGATGTTATACTGTTAATAATACAAGAAGCTAAATTGTCCCTTCACGGCACTCTGTCTGCTTGTGCATTTTTTAGGTATTCCAAAATTTCCTAAAGAAAAGATTGACCCATTTATTGTTGAGGAGGGGCAGTCAGTCATTTTGAAGTGCAATCCACCTAAAGGCATTCCTCCTTTGCAAATATACTGGATGACAATTGGTGAGTATTGTATCAGCACAACTGAATTTCTGAGCATCCTCTGTACTTGTTGTTGTTTAACTCTGGCAATTAGTATATTAACTGTTTTCACCTTTGAATCTCAGAAACTTTTTTGTTGTAATCATAGTGTTGGGAAAGTCCTAGAAGGCTCAATCTGCAGCCATGTGTTTAAGTACATGGCTCACCATCCCATATTGTTTTTTAGTCCTTACCCACACCCTTCCCCACCCTCTTCATTGCCAAGAAGAAGGGGAGGGGCTGCTGCCTCACTGACCTTTTCACTGGTGTCTGAATTACTGGCTCAACAGAGGCTTAACCACAAAAGTTTTCCAGCACAATCATCCTTACAAAATGCTATTGAAGCTGTGGAGTTTATGAACCTATTAAATGTAAAGGCGTTTTACTTAAAAAGCAGTGATACCAGGTAAGAAATTATAACTTGATGCTGAATCATATCAATAAAAAAAAATGTGTTCTTGTAAAGGCTCAGGAATTAAAAAGTGGGAAAAATATGCACAGCCTTAACTTTCAAAAAGCAGACCTCTGTTGAATGTTACAAATGGTCAATGTTTTATTTTGCTAACAGGTTTCAGGACAAAGGCATGTTTTTTTTAAATTAAATGTTATAACCTGCTGAACTTGTTTTGTGAACTTGTTTTTGTAGAACATTCTTTTGTCTCAGTTAGTGAAGGGATAGAAATAGATTGGTGGTTATTCGTACTAATTGTATACATTATTTTGAGGGTGCTTACTTGCCTTGATTGTACAGACAAATTGTACTGGACCTTGCAAACTCTCTCAAATATATCAATAGAACTCCAGTCATTGCCAGAAAATCTAGTCAATGGGAAGTCTTGATCAAGGAACAATAAAAGTAATTATGGCTCTAAACCAGTTATAGTATCAGTAGCTACTGATTATTTTATATGTTATATGGGTTTTTCAACTGGAATGAGCTTTAACCTGAATTCATTCATACAGCATAATATGGCATCAAGTTATAGAGAGCTATGTTTTATTTTGCACTGACTTCTTTTTGCTTTCCACATTCTTTTTTTCTTTCCTTCTTTCTCTTTCAACAGGTTTGCAGCATATCCAGCAGGATGAGAGGGTATCTATGGGCCTAAATGGAGACCTCTTCTTCTCCAATGCGCTGGAGAAGGACAGTAGAAGTGACTACTGTTGTGTTGCTTCTTTTCCAAGAATTCGAACCATTTTACAAAAAACAGCAATGTCTTTAATTGTCAACAGAAGTAAGTTTCATGCTATAAAGATCTAGGCACACAATGTATTGATAATAATTTTGTAAGGACTGTGGGAGGAACCTGGAGCACTTGAAGAAAACCCACATAAACATGGGGAAATTATGCAAACTCAACAGGCCAGAATCAATTCCAAGCCTCTACGGCAGCACTAAATACCAAAGCATAGTGACACCCATTATACCAGCATAATACTGTTATTTTATTTTTTGTTCTGCATTTTCATATTCATTATCATATATTCATTATTATTTTCCGTGTGCTTTTTTTCATGTTTGTCATTTCTTTTCCACATTTGTATTTCAGTTAGATCTGTCAATGGTACAGAGTCACGTGATATCACTGATGCTAGTGGTGAGTTAAGTTATTAACAGCAATCTAATCTTGTTCCAACACATTTATGGAATGGGAATTCTGAACTCCTGTTATATAGTCAGCAGGTGCACAATCAGTAAAAGCAGCATGCTTGACCAACATGAAATTGAATCCACTTAGCTAAAGGTACAGCATAAAACATGTCAAAAACTCAATATGGAAATACTGTCGCAGCTCCTGGTACATAAAGTCACAGATTTCATATTTGGAATTAATATTTACAGTTTGTAACCAGGTTTATCAAAACTACACATTATAAATCCTGTAGAGTATAGATTATTTTTTTTTAATTTACTGTAGAGTGACATGTTTCTGTTAAAAAAAAAAGTTTTAAAAGGCTTTATTAGTTGATTTACTAGTCAGTGTACTTGATACTAAAATATTGTTTGATACTTAAAATAATCAAGATTTTCTTGTATGTTAATTGTAATCACTCCCCTCTATTTAAAGCAAACGCAATCTCAGAAAGAAAGCCAAGGCTTCTATCCCCCTCTGGTGGTCACTCTGAGATCCAGCTTGTGAAAGGAGATTTACTTCAGCTGGAGTGTATCGCAGAAGGACTGTGAGTAACATGTTCTCTAATCTTCCATAATACAGCTTGTTATGTCCAAACAAACTATCTAAAATCCCTCTTCTTAAAGTTGTGCTTTTGACCTATAAAACGACTGTAATGTGCTTCCTCTTCATTTTCTAAACTTGCCGCCCTTATCTGTACTCCAGGTCTAAACAAACACTGTAACCCATTGACAGCTTCTTTGTCAACTTTCTTTCGTTGCCACAAGTGGTATGGGATACAATTTAGTACAGTAATGGTGTAATAATAAAGTATATTATAAATATTATGAAAATTATTTTGGTGAAAAATGATAAAAAGAGGGTTTATACATTTAAACTGTTTCATGTCACTAACAATTGTACAGTAACTGGAAAGAGTTTGTCTTTTTTTTTTTGGTGATGCTGTTAGTCCAACTCCTTCATATGAGTGGGTTCGAGTTGGAGCCGACATGTCTGAGCAAGCAAGAAAGGAAAACCATGGCAAACTTATAAGAATACCTAATGTGCAGGAAGAGGATGATGGTAAATACATGTGCAAAGCTAAGAATTCACTTGGAGAAGTACACCACTACTTCCACGTTACAGTTGAAGGTGAGTGATTCTGCATGTAGGAGTCATGAAATTTAAATATTATTTTGGTTTCCAGCAAATGAAAGCAGTTTAAATTTGTGGTGTATTAAGAAGAAAAGGAATGACTGCTTCATCCAATCCATAGCTATAAGCAAAACAGTTCTACAAAAGAGCTTGTACCCCACAATTATAATTGTGATTTGTTCTAAACTACCTACAGTACAGTATACAGTAGATCACCTGGGATGTATCATTTTGTTTGGAAAAACTCGCCATCTAGTGGTTAGTGGTTGTAATGGTGCGCCACAAACAGTTTTCAGTTAAACACCTTTTCTGCTTCCAACTAAAGATTTGAACTCCACTAAATAACTTAGAAATGATCATTTATGAGAAAAGACTTGCAAACACAAATCATTACAGGGAAACCAGATTACATGTATTTTATCTTCCTTTATTTGTGTTTAATACATTGGTACTAGTATAGTGTTCTGAAATTGTCACCAAAAACACATACAGTATAGTACAAAATAAGTCTTATTAAGCAATATATTTATTACTATGAATTAAATTATTTTCTTCCCAGAACCACCTCAATGGGATTTTAAACCAGAAAGCCAAATAAAAGTCATTGGGTCTGAAGCCCATATAAGATGTTCTGCAACAGGTAAACCACAGCCAAGTATAAAGTGGACAGTAAATGGGTTACCTTTACATGGTAAGTAAAAAAAAAATCTGTAAGACTTGCATTATGAAATATACATGAAAAGTCTACTCTCAGAACTACAGTATTTTGCATTTATCTTGAAACAAAAATACCTTTAACAAAGAATAAAGGATAACTGTATGTTTTAATGCACGGTTACATTCTGACAGAATGTAAGCTGTAAGTGTTTAAAAGTTAATTTTATCAGAATTTAATGCTTCGGCAAAATACCTTAACATTTGGAGTGTAGACCTTTAGAGCAGGTTTCTTGATGTTAAATTAAAAGGAGTTCAAAGCTTAGGTGGAGGAAAAGCCTAAGTTCCTACCAATCACTGGCTATAGAATATAAACACAGGGCTCTAGACCACTGTGTGCCACGTTTAGCACTGTTATCTTCAATCCATCATAACCTACTCTGCTGCCTTTGCAGCAACCTCTTGGTTTACCAGGAGGGGGCTCCATCTTCTTGATAATATGACCATGCAGTGCCTCAAACCAAGACTGTTAAAGCCAAAATATCAGTTAGGATATTTGCAATCATTTTACTGTGGTTTCTCAGTGTATTATTAATTTCCTATTAATTCATTAATGATTATTTCAGATGTACCTGCATCCAACAGAAGAGTTTTAGGTGACACAGTCATACTTCATAATGTAAAGCCAAATGACAGTGCAGTCTATCAATGTCAAGCATCAAACAAACATGGGACCATCCTTGCCAATGCTAATATCATGGTAATGAGTAAGTACGCCACTGTATTAATGTATTTTTGGATGTAAGAGTGAATTACTTTGAAAGCATTTCACTTTCAGGCCTAATTACTTTTCAGATGACTAAATGCAAGTTCAAGTTCTGTACAGTATTGCTATCACTTTTTTAAATGAGTGCCTCTGCTTCTACTGTTTACCATTCTGTCCAACCTTATTGTATTAGCTATGGAGAAAAAAAGGAACACCAATGTGATCATAAAATAGCTAAAGGATAGTAAACATCTGTTTTCTTTGTTAGTTGGAAAAAAAGTATAAATTATTTTAATTCCTTGTAATTCCTTAATTTTAAAGTGTACAGTAGCAAAGGGTGCCCTTAAGTTAATATCACTGCCTGAGGAAAACTGCTGTTTTAGGATACTCTGTTTTAAGCGCCCTTTGTCTCAATGGAACCTGGATGTGATTACTTTTAAATGCAAACGTGTTTCCACCATTAAACTATTATGCTTCAAGGAAGAAACATGACACTTTCATTCTTAATTTGTGGAGTTTTATGTCTTCCAAATACATAGAACATAGAGAAAAACAACATTTTGTTCATCAGACATATGTTTTTCAGTGTTTGCCCACTGTGTGTCATGTACAGATCTTGATTATTCCCTATACAGTAAATAACCTTTGTCCCATTTATTTACAGTATCAGCATTTCATAGGTTTGCTCCTGAATTCCCCAACACCACTAAATACATAACCATAATCAGTCCTAATTCAATGCACTCTAATAGCTGTATAAAATCCAGATGTATTATTGTATTGTGTTAACTTTCCTGTCAGACCTTCCTCCGATGATACTAACTGAGGATTTTCAGGAATATGCGGCTGTGGTAGGGAAGAGTGTCACCATGCACTGCAAAGTGTTCAGCTCCCCCACTTCGGCGATATCTTGGTAAGTGACAGTTAAGGTCCATCTAAATCAGTGGAGATCTTCAATGTACTTTCCTTGCATATAAAACATAAACATCTTTTCATTCCCATTAATCTGAAAATGCAACAAACACATAATTGATTTTTTTACTTCATAAAATCTAAAAAACTCCAGTGTAGTCCAACTTCTTACAATACATAGCAGTATAAAACAAATGCTTGATAATACAAGCCTAGGTTTTCAATAATATTTACTGTACATTTTGCAGGCATTGAACTTGTTGCAAAGCAAATGTATACAGAATGTCAAGCCAATTCACTATGACAAGCAATGTTTTTTTTCAAGATCTGACAAGTTTACAAACAACTGAGTTTTGTACAGGAGATTCTCCAAAAGATTGTAAACTTAACGCAGAACCTGTAATTTTCATTTTCATGAAAGAACCCGAAAATGCTGATGCTCCATTTCTTCAGTGATGGTTCCAGCATGAGCATTGTTTGATCAAGTCCATTTGGATATGCATAATTTTGGAATACCATAGTGTGAAACATGTATGATGCAGGCAATGAACAGGTGGCAGTATTCAGCAGTATTAAGTGAAGCCTGAGGTAAAATGCATTGACACAGAAGTAGAACAAGAACGAGCATTGAGTTACCAGTTGCTTATGTTAAATACTACTGAATGGATGAAGATGGGTACTATACACAACCCCTCAAAAGAAACAAAAAATCAGTTAAAGTGATTTTCTTAAGTGATGATCATGGAACAAAACCCCATCAGTGATAAGATTGAACAGAAGTCCAATGTGTTTGAGAGGCCACAAGCAGGAACTTTTGGGGTAAGGGGGAGAAGAGTCAAGGCCTTACATCGAACCAGTTGGACACCAGAGAAGATGGTTAAAGGGAGAAGTAAGCTGCTCGGGACACGACCTCAGCACTGGTACCAAGAAAGGCAATGGTTGTGAATTAGAAGTCCCGATGCAACACAGACTGCTGCTATGCATTTGGGTCCTCAGAGTTGAGAAACATCAGTAACTGGGTGATGAGGGGTGGGGATTAGGTAGGGAGCTGTGTAACTATGGATTGAGGAAAAAGGAAGTGGAAGGGAGAGAAAAGGGCAATGAGAGAGGAAGCAAATGCAGTTCTGGGGAGAGGTGATGATATCAGGAGAACTGGAGAAAGAGCAAAAATGTTGCCAGGAAAGAGCTACTTGTTTCAAGAAAAGACAAGAAGGAGATTCCCATCCTGGCTTGGATGAGACGTACTGGCTAGGATGAGACGTGGTCAGTTGAAAGAACAGTGAGCAAGAGTAGATAATAAGGTTGGAGAGATGCAGATGGGATAACAGTAAGAATACGAGACACCTTTGACTCGGACTCAGTTTGACAAACGTTTTTTGCATGATCACAGGTAATTTTAAGAATATTGGTGTTATCTTTAATTTCATTCTGGATTAAGTTTATTTTAACACACAATGTCAGATTATTAAGATCTACCCCTTCTTGATTCTTGATTGCTCCAGTAATATGTAGTGGCTTAATGCCTGTTGTTTATCCTAGGATTTCTTTGCTTACAGCTGTCTGTTTAATAATATTACTAATGTACTCTGAATTTGACAGTGATACTAATCACCAGCACTTCTTCAGAGCATATTCTTCTTTCTCCAGCTTCTTTTGTAGTAATTCCCACTGAAATATTGGGCTGCTTAAAATAGCATTAAATTGGTTGATTACATCTTATGGAAATGAGCACCTTTCTGCCTTTATTTCTGATTACATTCTGTAGTCTTCACTGGATGCAACGATGCTGCTAGTCTGAGCACTGTGTGGGGATCTGAACCTAAGTTGTTAGGATTGTAGTACATATGAACTACTGCTGTGTTGAAAGAGCTGACCTGCTAAGCTAGGTTACATGCTTTAGGCCACATCTTTTACTTAGTTCTTGGACCTAAATCAATACCGCCTTTCCACAGTCACAGACAATTCTGTTAGGCTTCCAGGTTTATGCTTCTCTTAAAAAACTACCAGAAATACTGAGCCTATTGCTGCTTTTGAATCTTTCTTTTAAAAAAAATCACTTTGGCTTTTTGTTGTCATTTTTTATCATGCAAACAGTTCTTCTTAGGATTTTTAAAATATTATTCCTGTTATATTTTCTGTCTTTAAAAGCATTCTTTGTAAAGTTATTTCTCCTCCATGTTTTGTAGCATATACCCTTACAGATTATAAAACACACAAATACTTTTAAATACAATAAATACAAATGCTTGACAAGAGTTGTTTAATGTCTTTTTAGGTCAAAGGATGAATCAGTGGATTCTCTTCAAGATGACAAAAGATTTGCTGTTCATAAAAATGGCTCGTTGGAGATTCATAGTGTTGTAAAAAAAGATAGTGGCCAATACATATGCCTTGCTACCAACAACGAGGGAAAATCAGCAATTACTACATTATTAGATGTAAAAGGTATGTTGTAGCATACACTGTCATCCCTAGTAGTCTAGTCATTAGCCAAACAAATTATTATACAATATCAGCTCATTTTATTAAACAAATGTAAAATAATATTACTTTTTCTGTCGAAATGAAGTAGTATCTGTACATACAAAAGTTAAAAAAACTACTAAAACACTTAACACCATCCTTTACAGCTGGGGATTGACAAAATTAAAAATGAAGAAAAAATAATGGAGTAGTTTTATAATTTTACAGATGCAACAAAAATAGTGGATGCTCCACAGCATTTAAAGGTGCTAAGAGGAACCACTGCTCAACTGACTTGCCAGGCAGAATATGACAGCTCTTTCAAAAGTAACTTTCGAACCCTCTGGAAAAAAGATCAAGAGGAAATATCTTTTAACAATACAGAAAGCACTCGGTAAGATACGTGGCTTATAAAAGTTGTTTTGAAAATATTTCTTAAGTATTTGTATTCATTAGCACCAATATACAGTGTTTTTTTATTTACTTTAAACTCTGATATAAAAAAGATAAAAATGTTTAGCAAATTCTAACTTGTTAGTTCAACTGCGAGAGGCATTGTATAATCTTGTCCTCTTAATGTTTAGATATTATGAGGATAGTGGGGTGTTGCAAATAATCAATGTAAACCATGAAGACGAGGCTGTATATACTTGTATAGCAATCACCCCTTTAGACCAAGATGAGGCAACTGCACAACTCATTGTACTTGGTAAGTAAAAAATAAAACTTTTTTATTTGACTTATCCACTATGACTGAAGCTGTGGGGTCCCAACAAAGAAATAACTTCAACATTTTTTTTAGAATGACTTATTATATTTCTATAAAGGAAGAATGCTTGTCAAATTATGAGTGTGTTGTTGTTATTACCACACCAAATCTCTGATCTAAAGATGGAATTATTTGGTATTTGCACAAACTGTAGATGTTCCTGATCCTCCTGTGGAGCTGGCACTTAGTGATCACAAAAACAGAAGTGTAAAACTAAAGTGGGATCCTGGGGATAGCCATAACAGTCCAATAACAGGTACAGTACTTCTACATCCAGGCAATCACACAAAACTATTAATACTCATTTTAATTCTTTGAACTTATACTGTATAAGCATGCTGTATTTTTTATTGGATCCAAGAACCTTTTGAAATAACATGCTCTTTAGGAAGGGTCAAATTTCATTCTGTGTCACAGCTAGAAAGAATTAGAAGGCCTAAAGGGAAGTTGTGTTGTGCAGGACTTAATCTTAATATGTAATTCTTTAAATAGAGTTTATTGTTGAATATGAAGAAACCCGATGGGAGCCTGGGAAGTGGAAGGAATTGGTAAGAGTTCCTGGGAATCATGCTTCAGCGCTTTTAAAACTGCATGGCCATCTAGACTACCAGTTCCGTGTGTTAGCGGTTAATGAAGTTGGAAGAGGCCAACCAAGTGAACCAACAGAGAGATACAAAACTCCTCCAGCAGGTTTGTGTTCCTCAGCATCATTAGCATGCTTTTGAATCAACATTTAATTTCCAAATGATTAAATATTTATATATGTTTTCCTTTTGTACCTTTTTCTACTGCAATTCAATTTGTATACCCTCTTGATAATTGCTTAGAGGAAATACAGTACATACAGTATACTGCAGTAGTTTGTAGTTCAGGGTCTGCGGGCTACTGCAGCTTTTTAGAAATACTCAGTTGTGGGGCTGCACTACTGTGTAAAACCGCCAGGAGGAGCAGTGAAAGCTTAATGTGGTATGTGGAGCATTTGGGCTATCGCCAGAAAATGCCTGGTTTCAAATCCCGGCCAATGCTGAGGGACAATGCTGTTCTATAATTTTTCCAATTATAGAACTTAAGTTGTATACTGTGTAGAAATCACTGAATGACCAGGTTTTGAAGTGAGCAGGAAAACAGACCTTTATGTATGCATACAGGAGCACAGTGCAAAATACAGTTCTGAATGGAGCTCAAATTGAATACAGCATTGTTTCCCTTTTTATACAATGAGAATCACACCAATTTAGTCATACTGTATAAGAGGAAACCAAAACAATAGCAGATATTCCAGCAGAAAAACATAAGATATTTTCTTAGGTAGTTTCAATTGCTTGCATACCAAGAGAACATTTAGTTTCAAAATGGAATGTCTATTACCTGATAAAAGAGAGTCATGTGCAATTGCAGCCAGCTACTCACCAAGGATAAGGATAATTATGAGAACAGGGCCTGTTGTACAAAAATTATTAACCCTTTGGATCTCTTCAACTGTTTAGACTTTTATTCATTTTAAACTGACTGAATGTTAAACATTAAACTAATTAAAAAGTTGGTATATTTTATGAAACCAAGATTACTCAGTTGGATATATAAAAATAGTTCATTATTAAACTATAGCTTGTGAACATGATGTGCTTCTTTTAGGTTTACATCCACATACAGAAAATCTAAAGGTAAATTTTGGAAGCTGAAAATAAAAACAGTAGAATAACATAATACATACCTAATGTACACACAGTAGATGGTAGGTGGCAGCTCAATATAAAAAGTACACAACAGTAATCCACCTTCTTCATAAATATTTTATGCATCAAAGTCTTTAACTTGGTGACTTACAGTGGGTTATGGTTTTAACGTGCTTGTTCTAACATTATAACGTTTAAATACCGTAATTAAAAGTTATAAAGTTTTATACTTTTCTAAGAATGTGTACAGTATATCACTACCTACACTGTATGTGTTCACAACATGCAACTTTTTGTGTATAGTATCTGGCCTTTTACTAGCTTTGTCATCTTATTGTGTGGTTCAGTGTGGCAGATAGTGTTTGAGATAACAATAAACAGGAATAACAAGAGTTTATTTCCTAGGGGCTTTGAAAAAAAATTGAATGGCATACTCTACTTGCATTATATGGGCAATGCAATTTTCTAGTCATGCATTTGCTGCTATGGTGAAACACAAATTTCATATTTTGTTTCCTTTTTAGCTCCTGATAAGAACCCAGAAAATATCAAAATTGAAGGCCATTTGCCTAATGAATTAGATATTAATTGGGAGGTAAGAAAACACAATTGGGTCATTTTTTACTAAATACATTTTCTTCCTATTACAAAAAGTATGTCTTATCACAATACATCTATTAACAACTATAGTGGTAAGTGATATTTCTATAGTGAATATGGAAATGTTTCTTTTTAATAATCTAGAAATAATCTTCCTGTAATTGTGTTATATTTTATAATGTTAGGTGCTTCAACAGAAGATGGGAGCTTTATTTTGAAATTTGTACTCTGCAGAAGTTTCTTACTCCTTTGTGTCAGGTTTGAATACAGAGTGTTTAAAAATTGATGTAAAGTAACTGAATTCTACTTAACACTTCATTGTAGTGCTTTAAAAAGATAAATGGAAAGTGATATGAAGGTGATTTATTCATGTATTCAGTCTGGTCTTACTTCAAAGAGAACCCTTTTTTCTTTATTTCTCAACCCAGAGTGATATTAAAGAACCTACTGGATTTGTCCAGTCTGTCATTGTTAATGGCCAATTTTTGTGGACCATAATTGTATTTTATTATGTTTTCCACTGATATCCCAGTGTGAAGCATGCCAAATGATCTTTTGCTGTGCCTTTCTTCTTTTGATTCATAGAATGCTTTCAATGCTGTAGTAGAATATCACTTTGCTGCAGTTCATTCTAATATCTTCAAGCCAGGCTGTACTAGCACAGCTTTCAGCTCACATCCCTGGAGAGTTATAGCTTGTTAGTGTCACTAATAAAAAATAAATAAATAAGAAAGATCCTGAGCTTGAAATAATTGCTTGTTTTAAAATACAGCTCGCTTCTCTTACAGTAAATAAAATCTTATCCTATCTCTCTTTGGTAAAGAGGCATGTAGTATTTTTCTATTGAATGTTACATGCACTCTATATAAAATTGTGGTGTGTCATTAGAAGAAAGTAGAAATCCTTATTGTCTTAGTTTTTTTTTCTACGAAAATGCAATATACTGGGTTGTGTCTACTTATTTTGCAATTATCAGTGGCTTGTCCACATGGCTTCACAGTACCTTTAATCCCTGTATTGCACTGGGAGAATGAGGATGTGTGGACATAATTAAAGGGGAACTGCAGTCCCAGTTTCTCAGACCGGTTATTAGATCTCGGTAACAAAAATTGGCGTTACAGAAAAAATGTACAGAGTTCGAACTAAGTGCAAAAACGTGAACTTTGTGAAAGTACTATGAGTTGCCATGTTATTGCAAACTCACATTCAAGTTCTCATGAACTGCAACATCATTCGGCCCTACCTCCTCACTAGTCTCCGTAATGACTAATGTACTGTGATGTACAAGTGAATAATAACATGTGGTGCAGCAGCCATTTCACTTCAGAAATATTCCAATATGATCTGCACGCACAGTTAACAAGTAAGTAGTATTTGTCGGCAAAACCGTATTAAAATCGAAAGCAATATTTCTGTTGGATTTAAAGAGATGTACTGTATTCAAAAGCCTGCTTGTTTCCAATGTCATAGAGCTGCACACATCACCAGATGTTTTGTTGACCCGTTCTGGGATGAGTTTCCCGAAAATGATTTATCTTAGAGACTAACGAGCAACTTTACGATGTACGTATTTAACGTACATGCTACTTTTTCATGCGTTTCCCCAAACCACTCTTAATCAGTTGTTACGACCCAGTGTGTGTTCTGTGTGTGTTTTTTCTGTTATGTCCACACTGCTGACCCTTGATTGTTCTCCCTTCCCCATTGGCCCACCATTATACCAAACTTTCAGTATGACGTCATCATCAATTAGCTGTCAGCCAATCAAAACACATCTTATTCAGCATATAACATGGAGGTTTTCAGCAAGGAGAGGCCTTTCTTTTGACTTCGGTCCCATTTGGTTTTCGCTTCGCTTTGCTTCGCTTCTGGTTATTGCTTCTCCTTCGTTTGTTGGTTTGTTTTGCTTTGTGTGTGTGTGTATTTTCGTATAGCTTCGGCTTTGTTGTTTTGTTGGTTTTCTGTTAGTTTCTTTGTACTTTTGTTTGTTTGTGTGTTCATCCTTGTTTTGGCATTACCTTGCCCCAGTGTTACATGTTCAACTTTACTCTTGTTTTCCCTTATTTGTATTCCTGGTTCACTTGTGTTTTTGTGTGAACTTTTGTATATAAGGTTAGTTTAGGTTGTTGGGTACACTTACTCACTTAGTTGATTTTGTTTTAGTACACTAGTTTAGAATGGGTGAGTGCCATTTGTCTTGTATGGTTTTGGGTAGTCAGTGCAGGTTAGGTAGGGTGTTGAAGACGCTGAAGACCGTGTGTTTTGGGTTTTCTTTTGTAGTCAGATTAGCTTTCCCTCACTGTCCTAGCCAGCTCCATTTTGTTTGTTATTTTCTTTTCTTTTGGCACCACTCTAGTTCCTTACCCTTGTTATCACGCTTCCTAGTCCCTCACCAAAACCCACCTGCTTGCAAAAGAATTATCCTAAATGTTACACCCCTTTACCCCTAGACACTTGGGGTTGTAACATCGGTCATTTTACAAGCAAGTATAAAGTACTTCTTTGTTAACCCTGCCCCTTAAGTCGCTTAGCAAAAAGCATCACAAGTTGATTGAAAAACAATCGATTGACAATACTTTAATTATATGGTGTCGGTTTTGGTCCTTCAGTGGGAAGTCAACATGACATCATAATTTAACAACCATTTATTGTAAGCGAAAGTATATAGACAGGCACAAAATGGGACACATTGTTTCTAAGAGAAAATTAAAAAATTACTGACATGCCGTAAAAGAAAACCAAGATTGACTGTGTGGACAGTGTATGCGTCCTACACGTCTTTGATTTAAAGCAATATTTTTGGGCACGCTGCCATTGTTAAGAATCACAGTGTTTCATGAGAAAATACTGTTGTTATTGGATGTATTGGAACTCCATTTTAACTGGTCTTATTAACATGACATCTGGAAAAATTAACTACTAAGCTTGGCATGTGTCACTCAACAAATACAGGACCTTTAATCACATTTAAAAACAAGTAAGTCTAAGCTTTACCGTCAACAATCATGACAGAACATAAAACGGTATTCGAACTTTAAATATTGTATTGACCGTGGGTTTCAGTACGGAATGGAGCAGGTGTGGGACTCAGGGAATGGGGTTGAACAACACATTTATTAACCAGGAACTAGGAAAGGTACACACACAGGGACAGGGGTTACAGCTCTGCACCTACACTAACACGAAGGGAAGAGACTGTCTCCCAGCCTCTGTCCCACTCTATACAGTCCCGTAGTCCCACCCCCGGACGCTGTTCTCAGCCCACCTTGCATGCACATGGCTAAAGCGCCCAGTGTGGCATTACTTTATAAATATATATTAGGACCAATGATTTAACTTAAATAGTGCATTACTGCATTTCATCATGAAAATCATATAATCTAGTCAAGTATAAAACTTAATTTCTTTTTTTTAATTGAATGTATTGTAACGGATTGGGTTCTCTGGGCATGTGCCCTTGCCTCTCCTATACAAATACAAGTAGAGGAGAAAATACAGATAAAAGAAAGAAAACATAAACAGAACAAAAAAAAACAATTAACTGCCAGCGGTAATGAGGTAAATATTTATGTAACTAAGTTATGTGTTTACATATATCAAATGTTTTCCTTGCTTTAGCATTTTTTATGTTCTTTATGGAATGTAAATAAAATTTAAACTCCACCTCAAAAGTACTAAAGGAGGGAGTATTATTGGACCATTTGACTTATGAATATGAAATTTACCCAGGGTGACTAATAAATTCATTACTGTATAAATAAATGCTGTTTTTCCAAATTTCTTCTTACATGGCACAACATAATATCAAAATCCTTAATATGAAATCTTAGTATTCTAAATTTCCAGAGAATTGTCATGATGTGAATTTAATGTGCTCTGTCTGGCGACCTCTGTCGCTAAAGTTGGCGCAAGAGGTAGCCAGTTTAAGAAGCACTTACTGATTAACGAGTGGGTCGGGGAGCACGTAGATTACGAAGGATTTAACATGCTACTTTAGTTATGATGGATTTTGGGAAACGCTTGTAAATTTACGATAGATCTTAAGATTGAGTTTACGATGTTCTTAGTGCTACGATGCTTTCAGGAAACTCACCCCTGAATCCAAAATCATATGGCACTGCACATACCTTGAAATTTCATTTATTTTGTGGTGTAAATTGGAAATTTTACAACTTACTGTATACATTTAACTTTTATTGCGGTTTGAAATGCTATCATCAATGCTGATTCTTTCTAACCCTGAAATCTGAAAATAGCATTGCAGTTCCCCTGTAAGTGGTATTTAAAGCTCTTGCTATATGTTTTTTTCAGTATACAGTTCATAAAACCTGATCTGCATATCGTTAGACAACTTATTTGAGGCTCTATGCATAGCGCCTTATTGCATTGAGAGCAACAGTCGGATGAGCAGCACATCTTTCATTATATCACTGCAAGCTTGCAAGTGCCCAGCAGGTCCTAGGCATTGCTACTGCACCAAAAACTGAATACTCTCAGGCCAAATAAATTGCACTCAGCCTCAGATATGCTTAGCCAATTGTGCATTACTGCTTGAAAAATCTTGGAAATAATTGGCACTGCACATACTGTACCTCACGTACATCACATCCAAAATGTAGAGCAAAATCTGCACCCTGGTTTGTATCAGAACAAAAATACATTTGTTTATATGCTTATTGTTCACAACCAGTCATTTTTTTTTCTGGAAGAAATACATGTTTTATGTTTTAAATGTTTTAAAAATAAACCAAAGCATTTCCAAGAGAGTTTTATGCCTGTGAAAAACTGTCAGTATTTTATCAGATTTTATGTATGAGCTAAAAAAAACATTTTTCAGCACATTTTAGAGGGAGGCAGGAGAGAATGGATTGCTGTAACAAATTAATCTTGGAATAAGGTATTGGTGGACCAGAAGGTAGCACTCCTCCCTCTAGCAGTTCTCAACTCTTGAGTTCTCAAGGCAGTCCCCCAAAGTGCTCACCAGTGACATTGTGTTCTAGGAGGTGCTGTCTTTCAGATGGGATATTAGACCAAGATCCTGTGGCACTGTTTGGGAAAGTAGGGGTGTCAACCCCAGTCTCCTGTATAAATTCCAGTAAGCCTGAACAATGTAGTCTACCTTAAAGTTCTCCACTTGTGCTATTACTGTAGGTAGTGGGGATGGATGCTGAAAATTTCATTGGAAAAAGCAATAATCCTTTTGTTGTTTTATGTTTTGCTCCTAGCCTCTGAAACCCATTGAACAAAATGGCCCTGGGCTTGAGTATAAAGTGAGCTACAGGCAACAGGGGAGTGAGGAAGACTGGACAGATCGCTTCATTAAAAGGCATTCCTTTGTTGTCAAAAACACCCCAACATTTGTAGCATATGAAATAAAAATTCAAGCAAAGAATCATTACGGCTGGGGTCCAGCACCCCAAGTGGTAACTGGCTATTCTGGAGAAGACTGTAAGTGCTCTCAGCTTTTTTGTAAAACGATAGAAAGCAACTTCGGCCCCTAGAGGGCAGGCTTTAACGTGTCAATAGCTCACAGTGAGGGACTGAAAAAAAACAAACATTTTGACCAAAATATCATATTGTGCAATTTCTTGGTGCTATAATAAGTACTGAACTACAGCTATTACATGTAGTTTTCCTGAGAGTTAAAAAAGTGAATTGGGAGTTGTTGTTTTTTACAGAAAAGAATAAAAAACAAAAATATCAAACACTATTGATCAACCCATGTTCCTTAAATTTAATCTCCCTTTCACATTCACCTGCTTAAATGATAACATCCTATACAAAAAGTGTGAGTTGCATTTAAACTACCTGTGAAGGAAGGTCAGCAATTTGATCTACAGTACTCTGCTTGTGTAGATTATTCTGCTTTATTTGGTACCAGACAATGTTGTCTCAAAATGCAATGTGTGACATAGATGAGCTACTTGAACAAGTCTGTCCATAATTTCAGACAGAACAAACACACTGCATTAGGTAACTACTTTAAAGTTATACTGTATATCCTTTTCTTCAGTTTTATTTTGGAGTTGCCTTCAGGATATTCCCAAGAAGTGTATTTGTGAGATGTAGTCAGCTCAGCTTTGTCCTCAACCTTGTGCTAGGCTGTCCTATGTTAGGATATTTTAATTTGTCTGGCAGTTTATAGACATCATTAGCATCCACAGTGTAGAAAATACTGTAACATAGTATTGAGGGTAATGAAAGCTTTTAGTTTTGTGTCAGCTGATGACAGAGATGATTTTTAACTTGTTTCAAGTTATATTTATGCAAGACATCTATGAAGAAAATATTAGAAGACTGTTCTGTTCTTTCAGAAATTCGAAGACAATATAGAAGGAGCTAAATTCTTCAATAATATGTAATATTACACAGTCTCAGATTGTTTAGCTGTCTTCATGCATGCACAGTTAAGTGAGCTTATTATTAAAATACTGTACAAAACATTTTGTATTAAGCAGAATATGAAAAAATGGCATGCAAACCCAGTTGCTCTATGAAGGTATCAGTAATATTAATCTACAGTATAATAACTTTTGATTATGATTGTTTTCAGTTCCGTCAGCTGCCCCTGACAATGTGGAAGTAAAAGTTCTTAACAGTACTTTAGCCAAAGTCAGCTGGTCAAAAGTTCCAAAGGACAAGATTAATGGACACCTTGGAGGGTATAAGGTAAAGAATGCTGTCCAGCAACTTTTTGGGGCTATGATTATATATATATATTTAAGAATTGTAGAGTGTCTGCCATTATAAAAACATTTAGGTCACAAAATAATTAAGCTTTTTTTGCTTTTCCTGTTTTCCTTTAATTGAAAAAGAAAAGAAGATGATTAGCCATTTGAAATTCTATTTTAAAAACAATTATAACAATTATTAAAACTATAGTACAAACATTAATAACAAAATCATTTAAAGAAATTACTTCCTTGTGTGTGTGCCCACTATAAACCTTTTATACAAGATTAATACAAATGATACAGACACAGTACAGTAAAAGTAACAATCCTATTTTTTCTATCATGGTTTCAAGATGCAATGTATTGTAAGTTCGATATATTATTACAAGAACCCACATATCGCTAGTAAAAGAAAAGTGTTTTAGAATATGTACTGTATATATGCTCTAGTTTGTTTTTTGCAAATGTGATAAGCATTTAAATATACCATGCTGCTTTAAAGATAATTAATTTAAAGAACACAATAATGTGTTACAGAAATAAGGGCAAAATAATGGTGTATTGCATCAGTAGTAAGAAAACTACCTACCACACTATATTACAAAAAGTACAGTCTGCTGTAACAACAATACTATATATAACAAAAATACAGCAAAAATCTGTAAAAGCAGCACCTATTATATGAGGAAAATTACAATCTGTAACAGCAGTACATACTATGTTATCATAACAATGAGTGTTGACATAGTGTTTTAGTAGGTCAGTGTTGTTAATGTAATAACGGTGTAATAGAGATGCTTGTTTTGGTCTTCTTTGCTGTCCTCTTTATGAAGCTATTCTTTTCATCTTTTATCCATCCCCCCATGATCTGCCAAATTTTAAACTGCAAGCAACATCAACTTGTTCAGCATCATTTTTTGCTTGATCAATAGCTGCAAGGTTCTCTTCTTTAGGCACAACTTTGTTGATATTTTGTACACATACAGTCATCAATCAGCCTCTTGTCTTTACTTTGAGCTCCAACAAATGAATCTGGCAATTGTTCAATTTCTATCACAGAGAACAATATTCAGTGGTGTGATTCAATGTACTATAAAAAAATAAATGGGGTGATGGCGGGCCACTCCTGAGCTGCAATATAATGTATCTGTAGCTAGGGGCAATATAATGATGGGTACTGCAGGTATATCAAAAAAATTCTTATTTTTGGTTCTTGGAATCCTGTTAGGTTAGATAAGAAAATTTGAAGGCATGGGAGAGCCCTTAACAATCACCAGTAATAACAATAATAGTAATAATCATATAAGACATATCTGTATTGTCTAGCAGGGTAGTGCACTTACATATTTATTGGATTTAAATTTTAGAGTGTAAGGGAAGGTAACAGACTGTAAAGTTACAAATGTATTTTACATGAGCTCTGCATACTTAATACAATACCATGACTGCTTAATCAAACGCCTTTGATTAGAATAGTAACATTCCCAAGTCTGGGTTCTTAAGTCTTCCAAGAAGGGTAGAATAGGCTGAGTTCAGGTGCAGATCATGTACATTAACCTTGAATGTTTCCACATGATCTTTATTCTGAATGTTTTGATTTAAATGTTCTTTTTATTCTAATTGTCTGTATATTTTTTGCTTTCTTCGTTTCAGGTTAGCTGGTGGAGGATGAGGGGCTTGTTAGAATCTAAGAAAAGCCACGGGGAGAAACACATGTTAACATTTCCTGGGGAGAGACACCATGGAATGGTCCCAGGCCTGAAGCCTTTCTCTGAGTACACTCTAATTGTCACGGCCTTCAATGGACGGGGCAGTGGTCCAGGCAGCCTCCCTGCCACATTCACAACTCCAGAGGGAGGTAAGAATGATGGTGCTACAGGATTGGCAATGGGTATAATAGCAGGAATAAGCCAGTCCTACTGTACGTTTTAAGAATACATAAATTGACTGCTCTCTCTAAACAGTTCAAAAAAAGGATAGAACACTTCACAATCTGTGTTCTTGTGGCAGTCATAAAAGAAAACAAAAAATAAGTTTTGAAACATCATTAAATGAATGAGGCTTGATGTATATCTTGTTACTTCAGCAGCCCCGGTGTCTATGTTATATATTTTCCTTTCCGGGGACTTTATAAGTCCCAAACCTCTTTACTCATAGGTTTTTTCTTTTTAAAAATAGAATCAGCATTGTTTTCTGTTTTATACCTACTGTGTTTGGAAACACACATTGGTAATGGTTTAACCTGCTATGCTATACAAAGGAAAAATGATGGTGAAACTCCAACTTTCCAAGTCATTCATAATTCCATACTCTGTGTGGTCCACAGTATCTTTAGATTAAAAACCAACACTACAAGCCTGCAGAATTTGGGAGAACAATGAAACACCAACTTGTTTTTCACTGCTTTGCGAATCCCAGTCACAATCATCTAATGGTATGTTCCAATCTGAACCCAGAAGTGTCTCCTCCATGGAGCTCAAGCCACACAAGCCTTTACTGCTTGATTCTCTAGGGATTCTTTCTGTGTTCTTCTTTAAAGGACTTTTACATTTCCCTTTCTCACCTTGACCTCCCTTCACTCTAAATGCATTCCCACTTTTTTTATTTATGTACACATTGGCCTGAAATCCAGTCAATTACCCAGATATGTCATCTGTTGACCTCACTATTCGGGTCTCCCCTGTGGCCAGCCACATAAGGAAACTCATTGATTACCATGAGAAACTTGTAGAATTTCTCAGTACCTCAATCTCTCTATTGCTTCACATCAAGAGAGTGGCAGTGTGATGGAAAAATAGTTCTCTTATTAAGGTTTTACAGGAAATATTTGTGGAAACTTTATGGAAATATTTGTTCCTAACTCATTAGAAAATTTTTGTTTTATTTATTTTCCAGTTCCTGAAAAAATCCAAATATTTCGTGGAAGCCCTCAGACGAATTCAATAACTCTTGTATGGGCCCCACCACTGGAACCAAATGGAATCCTCACAGGATATCTTTTGCAGTATCAGATAAGTATGTAAAAATTAAACAAATCTAATCTCAGTCATTCAGAGCTCAGTCTCTATCTTTTTTCCTGACTATTACTAGCAAGGAGCACAATCCTTATAACAGATATGTTTTCAATATTTAAAACTGTCGTTGTTATTTCATATGCAAGCGCATTGTTGTCATCAAGAAAAAAAAATAATGAGTTAGATAGTCATTATGAGAAAATGATCTTGTATTTCAAGATAGCAGATTGTCTCGTAATTATGAGATACCTGTTGCAGATTATCTCGTTATTCTGGGACAGCAGATTATGTTGTAATTTGGAGATTCTTGCGTACTTTACGTGATCATCATGTGATAGCACAATTGTCATAAATACCCACATTATCAATAGATGACTTTCAGTTTTAAGCAGTGGAATCGATTACATGGGACACTCATTCTTGTTTAAAGATATATGTGAGTGTCTTCATTGTTAAAATGATGTTCACATTAGGTAGAAATTGTAACATTTCACTTTGAATAAACCCCAGTGGAAAGTAAGTCTGTGCACATTCTGCAGCGTCGAAATGTTTCAGAATGCTAAACCCACATTTCTAACTGAGTTATCGGTAGCTTCTAGGTGCTGTCATTGCACAATATAACAGGTTGTTCATACACTCAAATGGTTGTTGTTATCTCGTAACTGCAAGATTTTCTTACTTGATAACTCGTGATTTTTTTTCTTTGATGGCAGCAATGCACTTCTGTAATCTCAAACCTCAGCACTGATTCATGAAAAATGATTCAGAACTACGTATTTTTACCAGATACTTGTGGTTTTGTAACTTAATGAAAACAAAACCGGTTTCTGCATACAATATCTATTTGCATTAATTACAAGTGACAAGTAAATGCTGGCTGTTATTCTTAAGAATGATACTACTGGATGCTAGTAATAATTGTTTTTATATAATTTTAACTAAAACTTAATTTGATTGATGCATTATGCTAGTATTGATTTACACTTTCGCAATTAAGAATTCCAACCATTGCTTAGACTTTACCACTACATGATATTGCTATTTTGTTCTATTTTCTTTCATGTTTCAAGTAATGATAAAAATCATTCTATGAAGTGCACCACCAAACTGGGTGATGTGTGGCACCTTTTATGCACCACCACTTACTTCTTTATCATTTTTATTATAATATAATTATAATAAACAGATATCTTGTTCATCTCTTTAATTTAAATAATTCATTTTCAGAGACAATGAACATCTGTAGGGAAAGAACATTTTGTTTAAGCATGCCATGAAAATTTTTTGTTTTAGTACAGGAGGCTTACGGGGTGCATAAATAAGCAATATACTTTTTATCATCAATTAAAAATGGATGTACACAGAGTCATAACTTCTTAAACATAATACTGAAACCATTCATACTATGATGACTAAGACTATGATGAATGGAATCAGTTTTGTTCTGTTATTTCCTTTTAAGCTTCCAAGCCTGTTTTATATTGGCTTGAAACATATTGATTTCCTCTGAAAACTTTTCAAGGAAGAAGCTACCAGGGAGGAAGTGACATCTTGAGCTGAAAGAGTTGGAGGTTTGCCTTCTGGCCTCTGCTTGTCAATTTTTTATTCTGATCAAAATAAGAGCTACATAAGCAGGGAGCTGCGGAGGGCTGTGCCTGGTTTTCCCAGTGCGGAAATCTCTGCCTCTAGGACAGACTTTCAATGAGAGAGTGAGACAGTGAGTGGAGCCTTCTGCCTCCTGAGACAGTATCAGTCACATCAAACAAGATGTAGGGCTTGTTTCTATAGCACTTCACTAATGATGGCAGGTCAAAACATGCAGCTCCACTGATTTCCCTTTTTGCTGACCACTGACAGGACACCAACATTTCTGAAGGAGAGGCATATGTTTCAAATTCATAGACAGTTACATTGGGAATTACAACTTATTTTGCTTTACACCAGTAACAAATAATATGGGACCCATTTGTATATAATCAGCACTCTTGTTGGTGATAATGTAAAGTGAGCTCTTCAGCATTTACATTCAAACTACTTGCAACTGTTTCTTTTCTATCTCACAATACAGTAAAGTACCACTAGACAAGAGCTGCAGTTGGAAATAAGGCAAATTAGTGTTTTAGGAACTGCTTGTAAATTCTCTTAATCATAGAGTTTGCTTTTTATGTTTTGGTTTCATACAAAAAGAACAACAGTATACAGTATGTTATAAAACATACAATATGATAGACAATTCCCAAAACATAAAAAAGAACTCCTTAAATGTATTTAATTAAATAAGATATTGTGCATCACAGCACCATGTGCTTTCTAAAGACATATTTGAACTAGTGGCAGCATGATAGCACAGTATCATTGCTGCCTCACAGCTCTGGGACCCTGCTTGGAGGTTGTATGTTCTCCCTGTGTTTGCATGGGTTTCCTCCAGGTCCTCTGATTTCTTCTCACTGTCTTAAAACATTGTACTATATTGATGGGTTAATTGGCTTCCAAAAAATTGGCCTTGGTGTGATTTTGTGCATGTCTGTGTCTATGTGTACCTTCCAATGGACTTCCTGGGAGAATCCTGCTTTGTGCTCGCCCACTGCTTGCCAGGATGGGCTTTGGCTCCCCTGTGACCTTGTATTGGATAAAGTGGTTAGAAAATGGATGGATGGATGCTTGAACTAATGAAAAGGAGTCCTTTGTAAAATGTGTACACCTGTCTGTATTGTAATCTAAGTGCCAACAGAATTTAATGCAGACACACAGGTGGTAAAAGACTAAATTGAACAGCTGAAAATATCATTAGATGAACATGGAAGGTGAAATCTCATATCACTGCACGATAATGTATACTGTGAGCTTCATCTCTTTAGACTGATTGAGTTAGTGTCACGACACTGTAAGGAGGTGTAAAATGAAGCTTACTTTTAAGTTAAGGTGAATTTAATTTTAATATTTTAATTGGTTTTAGTTCTGAGTTTTAACATTGCATAATAGATATACTGAGAGACTTCAAAAATAATATATATATATTTAGAATCAATTGCATTTGTTGCATTTTAAAGCTTTTTAGTGCATTTGTATCTTTGCAACAAAAATGGTATGCATTTAACTACAACACCATTTTAGAAATTTGTTTAGTTTGATTATAATTTCTGTAAAAATACTATTCACTGAAAGAAAGTAATTATTTTCTAATTACTTTATGTACATACTGTACACTGTAATTCAAACCAGAAACCCTGAAAAATGGAGCTACTGTAGCTTAAATACAAACAATATCAGCCTTCAAGCAAACCAATTGTTCCCTTTAAACCTCATAATTGTTTGATCCTCAGGCATAAAGGAGCACTTTGGTTTTACCATCTCATGTTACTATTGGTTTTTTAATATATTAATGCAATATGAATTTAGAAATTAAGGAAAGAAAGCCTAACCAGATCAAACTTTTTTATTCTTCTTTTGGGCTTCAGTCAATGACACAGATGATCTTGGCAACCTGTACATAGTCAACATCACCAGTCCGACCACATCAAAGTGGGTGGTCCAGGACCTGCAGACCCACAGCAAGTACAAGTTCTACCTGAGTGCCTGTACCAGAGCAGGGTGTGGCAAAGCAGTCACTGAGGAAACAGTAACCTTCATGGAAACACGTAAGTGATGAGTGAATATGAAAGAGAGGGGAGAGAGTAGGGTCAGTGGTGTGTGCATGTGTACAGGGTCAGGGATTTAAACTCTGCCAAGCTGTTCAGATTATCATCACTGTACCTCTTTATTCATAGACATCTCATAAAGGGAGTGTGTTTGTGGTTCCTTTATCTTTTAATGAAAGTACACATTCATGGATTTGAAAGCAAAAACAAAATTCCAAAGTACTTGGAATCTAGAACACAATACAGTGTTATTTTAAAATACTTATAATTCTGTGCCATAACGTATATAGGCTCTCTCCCTCTACAACACCCTGTTATTTTTCTTTTGTTCATCCTTCTTTTGGTCTTTTTTTTTCAAATAGGAGATGTCATTTTTTGTTATAGATGACACAACTTTAAATATGGTTTCTCTTGTTTATTATTTTTTACATATTTATTTTTTACTTAAGTAACTCTTCCTTAAAATACAATAATGGCAATATATTAGCATCTTGACTGAATGCAGTCTTTTCTTTAAAGGCAGATAAAAATGAATACAACTTGTATTCATTTTTTAATAAAAAAATCATATTTGTAAAAGATCTCAAGGGATGTTGCGTAGTGTTGTGCAGTACTGTAATATTATTGATCTGCCAGCAAGCATGTTGTGAAAGAAGTGAAAACCTGCCCAGTAATACAATCCTTTGCACAAGGAAAAATAAATAAAATATGGCATTTATAAGGAATTCTGTTTAGGTTTTTACATCCTCCATGTATTCAAACATACTGTTCTAGTATTTCTTTAGTTTAATTCAGAAATCAGTGCATGACATAAAAATGACTGTTATTCTTTCTTGTGAAAATCATCGCAGTGCTATTAGCCTACAGTATATGCTTGAGAATACAGTATATCATTCTTCACTCTTTTCTTTCAAAAGATGTTACTTCACCTACGGAAGTGGCAGCTGATGTGATCTTCAGTATGTAGTTTTCAGATTATTTACGATTAAAGTATAAAACAGCTACAACCTTTTAAACCTTTTTTTTAATTTCTGTTTTAATTATATCCACAGACATTATCCAGGGTTAGATATACTGTGTACATAAGCATCAGACAAATCTAAAATCTAAGCCCCAAAGGTAATGAGAATGAATCTGATGTGGTTGTACAATTATATTTTTATATGCATATATTTCAAAGTCCTACTACTGGCACCATATAGTCCATTAAAAATACTGTATTCATTCAAATTTAGGATGTCCTCCAATTTAAGATGCACCTTTAATTTATGATGAAAAAGTGTGTCCTAAATTTGAATGATTCATTCAGAAACAGAAATGGGACTATTAAATTGGATCTCTAAATTATTAATGTTTGAGTTATGAAATATGCCTGGTGGTATAATTAAAATAGAATATATCCATTAAATGTAGTCTAGGAATAACATAACAGTAGATAACATCCCAGATTTCTAGGCAACTTTTGTGTTTTTCTGGAATACAGGCCCCTGGTACAGTTCTGCTTTCGTCAGAGATGTCTTATCAAATAAAAAAAGGATACTGGCTTTACAGATCGTAATTAACACTAATCCAGGTCTACTTATTACTAATATCAGTAAAACAGTAATAACTGCTTTCTTACACGTTAAGACAATCAATTATTAAGAATCTTCATTGTGAATTAATTTTACAAATGATAGGTAGTGCAGTACAGTATATACAGTAAGCAGTAGTTTCTGATCATGTATTCACAAGTGTGTTCAACTTGGTATGTCGCTGTTAATAGTTGTTCCAGGTTGACCATGCTTTCATTGGATTTAATTATAATGTCAAAGGTTTCTTTGACTTTATAATATGATTTAAAGGGATTTCAAGTAATCCTTATTCAAGTGGTTGCCCCAAATAAAAATAAAAAAACTGCTGACTTTAAGTGCATCTCTGATGAGTGGACTGTCATATTCCACTGGGATGATTAGCAAATGCTCTGATGTGTTCTGCTTTGACAGCAGGAATCACATAATCACTAGAAAACTGGACGGAACTGCAGGGAAAAATGCATGTACATTTTCTTCAAAAGAAAGCATACTGTATCTTACTTATGGTATCTTACCATTTTAATTTTTGAGATCCAACCCATATTTAATTTAATCTTTAACATTTAACATTTAATCTTAAATGTTTTGAGAATTTTGCATTTTCATTTATTTACATTGTTGTTTTTTTGCTTCTTACATTATAAAGCTATTTTATGTATTCTGCAAGAGAATATATTTTAATACAAACATACAGTCTATTTCAGAACTGTGCAGCAAATCCCAATAGCATTTGATAAATGCCCTTGAATTATATAGTGACAGTGTCTGTTGTTTCTCTTAAACATGTTTGATAATAAATATTAATAGTCAGTATTTTTGCCTTAAACATTTGTGGTTATACTGTATATTTTTGTTTTCTTAAACATAGTACAACACAAAATAACACATGAAGTATGGGAGCTTGCTGGCAAAAAGATGTTTTCTATGTGGGAAAATTAAAA
Organism: Lepisosteus platostomus; assembly: GCF_059453375.1. Lineage (NCBI taxonomy): Eukaryota > Metazoa > Chordata > Actinopteri > Semionotiformes > Lepisosteidae > Lepisosteus > Lepisosteus platostomus. Next base: position 53,534,346 of record NC_142616.1, read on the forward strand.
TAGCAGCTACACAGTTTCACCTTTTAACACATATTTATGTGTTTTTATTTTAAATCGGGAATACAATTATGAGCTTTCTTCCAGAACACAGCAATCTAGACCTCCTGTACTGCCTGTATGCAGGTAACAGGTACTCTTATTTAATCTCCACTTAAACCATGGTGATTTTAAAAGGTCTGAGACACTATTTAAATTATGCTTTGTCATTGGAAGTTGTGTTGCTGAGTTAGGTTACATCTAGGAAAAGTGAGGTTACATCTCATAAAAGTAAAATGTGTCCTATGTGACTAAGCTACTATAAGGTTTCACATATTAGAGACATTAATTGTAATAATAATATGTCATTTGCTACATGTCACAAACAGTAAGAGCTCAAGAAATTTTATTAAGTATATTGAAATGCATGGTCATACATCTAATTTAATTTTAATCTCACAACAAATCTCGATGTTCACCCTGTAAATTCATTTTCAGCTAGGACAGCCTTTGAACATACTGTGCATTTGAAAAAGTTAAAATATTCAAAAATACTTACTGACTTTGCTTTAGTCTCATAATTGCTCAAATGTAATTGTGCCAAATGCCCATACAGGAAATTAAGTTATTTGACATTGTGTATGCTTGGCTAGAACACATTTCCTCTTTTTCAAATCCAGTATTAATTTTATTGTAATAACACAAAGCTAAATAATAGAATATAAGCCATCAGTGATAAGATTCTAACTCTTGTAGGGAAAAGAAAAAAACTGAAACAACTATAAAAAATTGTATAATGTACCTGTATTTTTCCCCTGTGCTGTACTGGGAATGTATTGTAACTTTTCTTGAAATACATACAGTATTATGTATAAGTCTTCTGTGCAAATAAGAAACTTTCTAAAACTTGTATTTATGTACCTAACCTTAAATATTTTGTATTCAAATTGAACGTACCTTGCTGATTTTTTTTCTCCAGAATACACTAAGTTGTGTGTTTATCCATGCTTATTAGATACTTATTAGATACTGTAGATACATTGTGTGGTTGTTAATGATGCTGGTAACACTAACCAATTGGATTAGGAATGGATTTCCATTGGTTCTGACTTTTTGCCATTTCTGTTGTCAAGTCATTCATCTGTGTATGATGCTCAACATATATCTTTCTTTTTTTCAGGGCAGCCCACCACTCTTTCTAGTCCAAGCACTGCTCTTTCCCCTGTTGCCAATGTCACCCTTTCTTCCATAGGTATAAAATACATTCCAAAATTCTACTTACCTATTACAGTTATGCAGCACTTCCACCAGTTTCTCTGTCAAATTGCTCAATCATTTTTGACAAATGATCCCAGATTTTTAGCTTATGTAATAAACATAATAATTATCATGATTCTATGCATAGTAAATAGTACATTCCAGTGTCAATGCATGTAAAAGAACATTTATTAAGTAATTATAAACTGTATTGTTTTATCAATAATGGATCACGTGGATCTGAAATGTCTGAAATGAACTGAGCAAATATACAGTACATTTAATATCTTTATGATGGGTTGAATCTCTTTACCACATACTATAAATGTGGTTTGTGTTAAGAACTGCACTGTTGTTAGATTTTACTTATCCAAACTAACAAGGTTGTGTCAAAAAAGTAAATACCAGTGAAGAAATAATCCAAGACTCCATTTGCCATTTAGATAAAAGGCCAATTTTTAATCTGTACATTATATTTTCAAGTGGTATAAAGTGACATTGAAGAACGTGCTCTGTGGAAATCCCATCCTGTTCAGACTACACCACATTTAAATGTGGGCTGCTGAAAGCTGTACATTGGAATATTTTAGTAGTTTCAATTCTCCTATTAGTCAGATTTCTCACACTAGACACTAACATCTTTCATGATGTCACTTCTTGATAGTGCAACCTGCTGTGCCAGCAGCTGCTTTCAGCAGGATTTAATATCAGTGAGTGCTGGAAGATGATAAACACTTGCTGTGATGGATATTTTTAGTTTTGGTCCTGTATCATAGTTTTGTGTACTTTCTAACTCCCATATGAAACCTGTGATGAGTTTAATTACGAATGTTACAGCACCACAAGCTTGTCATTTGTAAATACAGTACATGCATTAACTGATTCTGATTCTGATGTATTTCCTTTTGTCTTTCTGCAGTAGTTGTAGTATTGACAGAGGGGTGTTTGTGTCAGTTACACAGAAATGCTTTTATATGTTTTATACTGCATTGGTCATTAGATGTATAGATTTATATTGCTAATGTTCAAATGCTTTATATCCATAAATGTTAGACATCTATGGATGCTGATGCTTTGAGGCACCCACATTAAAGTTATAAACATTTATATTTGGCTAAATAAGAAGTTCAATATGTCTTGCAGCTCACCATCATTTGATACACAATTTTAACAATTATGGTTTGGCATTTTAAAAATCCTTTGAACACTGTTTCAAGCATTATATTTGCATTCTTTTTGGCTTGGCAGACTTTTTCATATAGTTGTTCTGAATGAATACTTATGTTTATAAATTAACTTTAAGGGTATTCTTGAAAATGTTAAAGTTCTTTGTCTTATTGTACAAGAACTATAAGAAATACAGTCATTATGTTTATACTATATGTTTATACAGTATACTTGGCAGTGGTGAAATAAACTAAACTAAGAAAGCAGTAGAAATCAGCTGCGTTGAACTATTAAAGTTTTTTAATGGTTAATTAGACTGCATGCCAGTGTTTGGGAAGGAATTCTGAAACAACTGTTTAAGCCTGCGCTCAATATGGGAGCAAAGTTTAAGAAAATATAATAAGGTACAGTGCTGCTTTCTGACTCATCCAGTCAAGTCCTTCACTCCAAGTGCCGGCTGTGCCAAGAGGGTCAGGCTGCATTTCACTGCTTGTACCTCACTCAGGGCACGGGCTGTGACTGTGAGACTTCACTCACTGTACCACATGTGACATTGTTACCTCAGGGAGCCAGACAACTAAGAAAAGCACAAAAGGATAGTAATGCTGTTTTTAACTGACACAGGAAACTAGTTTCTGTAATAAGGCAATCTGTACAAATACATTCCTCGTGATGCTAATTTGAAATGTTTGCATTCTGCAATTTCTTATACACGTTTAGTTAATTAAATGTACTTAATGTAATAACTTGTGTACTTGCGAGAGCTGTCAGTTGCATGGTATTCCCAAGAGATATGATGAATGAGCTGTAATGTAGTGCATTCATCACCGAATTTCTTTATTAGTCACAAGATAGTATCATACAGCATGTATGAGAGATCTGTAGGCTACACCTACAGTATAAACTTTTCATTTGTAACCTACAGTCTGGAGACCTCTGTTTTGAATTTGTGCTTTGTCAATAGCTGAATATGACCAGGACGTCCCAAGGGTGGTATACAATTGAATGAACCAGAGGATACACATACTGTATAAACTAGAGGGACATTAATTTATAACTGAGGATAGAAGTCACCTTTTTGTAAAAGGGTTGTGGGAATCTGGAACAAACTACCTAGTCATGTTGCTGAAGCTGACAATCTAGCCTTTTTCAATAAGGCTGGGTGAGATCCTTGCATCGCTTAGAAAACAGCAACCATACAATCTAAATGGGCCAAATGCCTTCATCATCTTTGTAACATTCCGTTTGTTCTAAAAACTACAGTAAGTGTCAGGACCATACTGATTTAAGTCAGCAAGGTTATTGTCACCTTGACACTCAACAGTGGCTCCATTGACATGCCAGTTGCCTGTGACTTCAAAGTGTTTTCAGTTCTCTATCCATTGTTTAATTCTATTGTTTGTAAAATGCAACCCAAGAACATTAGACACCTTTAAGACCGGGGATAATAAAGACTAAACATTTTTAGGGATAGATATTGCACTGTTTATTTCATGATTTATCATTATTAAAGTGAAGATAGTGTCACCTACAGTGAATGCAATTGCACACAAATGAAAGGTTGGCACACTATTGATTTTTGTTCTCCCATTGAGCGTAAACTAAAGCGATTGTTTCAGAAAATTTTGAAATCTGGAGCTAATTCACATGTATATTAGCCAGAGCAAAACTATCAAATCACTGTAATGGAATTCTTAGTCACTGTGGTTCCTGCTGTGCATTTCTTCTTATTTTAATATTTTAGGATTTAACAGTGTTTATTTACTGTTAACAATGCTGCACTAACACTCTCTGCTTCTTCTTTCTTTGCCTCTTCATTAGTTCCTGCCGTATTCAATATTAGCTCTTCCGTTAATGATACCTATGCCAAAATCAGCTGGATTTCTGGAAACGAACAGAAGGACTCAGAGTTTTATGTTGCATATATTAATAATCGTAAGCTATTCTTCTTGGTAATAATGAAAAGTATTGGATTTTATGTTTCTTTGTAAAGCAGCAACACTCCCATGTTTTGTAGTTTTTATATAAATTTTTAATACCTGTTAAAAAGAAAACTTTACATTTTATAAGCAAAAGGTCAAATATATGAAAAATAACGCAAATCTGTTGCTGTAAATCCAGATGCAGAGATATCAAATTGTACTAACCTGAGAAAACAATATATGCAAACTGACAACATGGCATGTCCCCAATACTGTAGGAGTAAATATATAAAATATATACAGTATTTAGTGACTTCTATTTAATATTCTAATATTTATTTCACTTTAAATATTTAATTTGTATTTATGAATTAAAAAACGTACCGTATTTTGTTTAGGTTTTTAAAATGCACTTTGCTGATTTGAGACTATAGCCATAAAAATGTTACCCAGTGTGTTATTTTTAACATACTGGTGCTTGTTTTTTACTTTATCAGTCATTTTGAAGAAGCATATTTATGCAGCTACAGTAGATTAATTGTACAACCTGAAACAACAGTAACATGATTGCTAATAGCTGTTTTACACTGAAAAATGACTGTGCATACCTGGAAAGTATTTTAGAATGTTAGGTACAGAGACAGTTTCAGTTTTAAAGGTTTGCCTTTTATGGTAGCCAAAGAATGGCATCACCTCTCAGGCACTAACAATCATGTACTGTAGTACAGTATGTACTGTAGCACATTGAAAACAGTACTACAGTACAGTATGTAGCTTAAAATCAGGCATTATTAATATTTTCAATAAACATTTTACATGACACTGTTCGTGTAATAAAAGGTCGGTAATAAAATTGTTTAGGTAATAAGAGGAAAATTCTTAACATGTATAAAACATGAAAAAAAGCATTTGAGTTTAATATGCCCAAATTTCAATCTTGAGATCTTCAGCAGGTGATGTTTTAATAAACACATTTAAGAAACAACTTCACCTAAAAGACCAGGTTATTGGCACTTCTGTTTTAAAATAGATTGATTGATACTTCAAGGATGTTGTTTCAAAGAGCAAAGTGTCATTTGTCCATTTTGTTCTTTAGTGGGGGACCCAGAAATGTGATCTATGCATAATGACTGAATGAATTATGCACCTTTCATAGGTAAAGGTAACTGGAAGATTTCAGAAGCAGTTAATGCTTCAAAAAATTTCCACATCATTGAGGGGCTTGAGCCTGGATCTGAATACACAGTCCGCCTTTTGACTAAGAACTGGGTTGATAATGCTAGTATTTTTGAAGATGTTATCGAGACCAGAGGGAAAGGTGAGAAGTAAAGCTGCTGAAAAGTTTCAACTGGATTTCATGAATATTTAGACAGTGTACATATATACTGTATGTGATTCATAAAAAAACAGTTACTAATTATATCATTATGAAAATGAATGAACTATCATTGCTTGTTTTTTATTATCACTGGGTTCCTAATGAATACAAACTAAAGAAAATATATTTATTTTAAATCTCATGCTTAAGTGCAAAGCAATACATACTTTTATGGCTCATTCAATGTATGTTAATATGTGTGTAGAAATAAATACAATCAATATAACATTAAGATAATGCTTGTGCTAAAATCATGTTGTAAAATGTAAAATATAATGTAAAATGCTGTTACACTGTTTATAAAGTGACTTTTTATATATCTTTTTTATATATCTTTTACTTGTCTTACAGTAGTTCCCTTTTCTTTTTCCATGGCATTCCTATTGTGTTAATTATGATATTATATCTTTGTATCACAAATGTTGGCATATTTGAATTTTGACTATATTTGAATATTAGAAAATAGGCAGTTTTTTTGCAATGCTAGTTAATTCAAAGGCAACATGAAATATTTACGTTAAAACCAACAATGTCATCAAAAAACATTTTTTATGTAACCTTTGAAAAATTCTTGATTTACTTAACTCAATAACAATATGGTCAGCTATAAATTTTTACAGGCGAAAGGAGCTCCATTTTAATTTATCCACTTGCTATTAAATGCTGGTTTAATGCTCTGTAGGTTTAAAAGCTTTGCCTCATGTTATGGAGGCATTTTAATGAGTTTACATCAGTTCTTAAATGTCACAACGAAAGTTATGGTTACCAGAATCTGATCATTTTGCATATTTGATCACACTTTAATAAGTGTCTTAAAAATAATGCTGGAGGAATAATTGTAGAATTTTATATTCTACAGGTTTTGCAGGCATTTATGAAGGGATTTCTACACAAGGATGGTTCATTGGGCTGATGTGCGCGGTAGCCCTTCTAACTCTAATAATGTTAATCGCATGTTTTGTGAAAAGAAATAAAGGAGGAAAATATTCAGGTAAGTTTGAAGGGTTTTTTTTACAAAAAGAAGAATACCATTATTAACATTTTTGAGCTTATGTCATTGTAGCACATCTGAAATAGTGGCCAACGACTTTGAAATGAGCAGAAGAGTAGAACTAGTGTTCATTTCACATTAATTATTTTGGGAGAAATGGTTTCAACACTATCTTTTGGCTGATAATTACTTAACACGAAAATTAAATTGAGTTATTTTCTACATTCTCTGCCTTTGTTGTTATATCTGCCATATTCTTCACAAGGTATTAAAATGTAAGGTGAAAACAAGATATTTGTGTTTAATATGCAGCTGGATCTTTCATTATTTTTGCATGACCTTGAAGTAATCTTAAAACATTATCAACACTTATTTTAACTCTTTTGTATTGTTGACACTGGTATTATGTCATTCAAGTCTTTAATATAATCATGTAATAAAATAAGACAGAACTGATAAAAAGAGATTTAAATAATGGATGATTCTGGTGAGCATTCTAGTGGCTATATTGTTAATTTTGAAAAACAAAATTGCATCTCAGTGTGATTAGGTTTCTTGTGAAAATGTTCTTCAAAGGTGGATAATTCACCAAATAATAAAAAGTAGTTATTTTAATTATTCCTGTTTTTGAGCAAAATGTATAAAAAACAGGTTTGCTTTATTGTGCAGTTTGTGAAGTACATTGCATTTCTGTTTCATGTTCGTGCACTTGATTTTGTCATCGTTTTTCTCTAGTAATACATTTTTTTGGAAAATAAGCTATATACATTTATCTATCATAACTCTATGTATGGATTATGCATGCATGTGTGTTTAATTTACAGTCAAAGAAAAAGAAGACTTACATCCAGACATTGAATCCCAGGTTATGAATGATGATACTTTCTGTGAATACAGGTAAGAATTACATACATTTTACCCTTTTATGTGCCATTTTCCTAGACTTTGACAAGTGTTTCATTTTCTTTGCATAATACTGTTTTATTATTTCTTTTATTTTGAAAGCAAACCTTATATGCATGAATTTTATAAGGAACCTCACAGGCATCATTGATCAAGACACATTTTCAGCTGAGGCGCTGCTGAATGTAGGTGGTAAACAACAACTGATACCCAGGTATAGAAAGTTGTTGTTTAAATATCAGTTTTTAGAATGTGTCTGTTTTGTGCTGTGCAATCGGTAGATAGTGGTAGTTAAAGTCATTGGGGGAAAAAACATGCAAGTTAAAAAAAGCATTTTTAAAATTATTTCCAAAATTGTGGCTGCCTAAAACACACCAGATATGGCATCTGTACGATTGTAAACAATGAACCTCTGGGGCAGTAATATCTGTTTTTATCTAACTCTTTGAGCTATTTACACAGCAACATGGAACAAAGAGCACAGCTGTGAATGCAAAGCACAGCATTACTGTTTTATCACAGCTGGTAAACCACATTTTCTCAGCTCTCTTCCAAATATTTCAATACATTCTTACATGACTCAAAAGGTGTTACTCGTTTGCTGGAAAGTGTTTTGGTAACAAATAGAATTGACAACCAAGTTTGGTATATGGATACCAGATAGCTTCTGAAAGGTTCTCCTGAATAATTTTCTCATATGGATTTTTAGGAATGTGAGCAGGCTTTCTGTTTGTCTTAACTAAGCTACAAAATACAACTAAACTCAACAAGTTTTTCTTTAGAAGGCAAAATAGTAACAACATTTCAGTTATTATCCTTTGTTTTTCCCCAGCTTTGTAACTATGCAAAATAAAAGGCAAACAAGTAACTACAGGACAGAAGACTTGCAGCTAATGGTGTTATTTAGCAGAGGTTAAGGAGGAGGTTTTCTAATTTCACACCACTGCTCTCCACCATACCACCACTGCCCTACATACAGCTCTGCACTGATCTTTTGTAGCACTGGACATTTTAGTCTTATAGTGACATCTCTCACACTCTGCATTACTAAGAATTTAACATTATTGTGATCTCCTCTTCCAACCCAAGACTAGAGTCACTTTCTTGAATAAACAGCTGTTTAGTCTCAAATTCTCCATGTACAACAACCGGCTGTGCTCCTGCCATGCTATCTGCTATTTTCTTTTCTTTCAGTTCCATTAATATCATCAGCCCTCCCTGGAACTCTAAACATCCATTGCAGCTTTGTCACACTTTACCCTTCTCTCTTTTTTCTGCTCGTTCGGCTGGCCCTCTCCCCCCGTTTATGGTCTCGGCTTGTATTAATCGTTTAACCTTTTCCCTTTCTCCAATCCTTCTTTTTGCTGTCCCTGTAGGACCCTCCCCAGTCTTTAACTCTTACTTTACCCTATGGGTGTCAGTTTGCACAGGGTTTGGGTCTCCTTGTTCATAGCCTTCACTGTCCTTGGCTGCTACAGGAATTGGTCCTCCCCTCCCTTGGTTCCCAACTGTTGTAGTGTCATCCCTCAACTTTTTCCCTTCCCAAAGCTTCCATCGACAAATATAGCTGATATCTGTTCTTCTTTTGGATGTTTAACTTCGAACACATCCTCATACAGTACATTCAGTCCTAGCAAACTTCAGCAAGCAGTAACAGTGTACCCACCGTGCTTTATTCCATGCTACGTGTGTGTTTTCCTTGGTTCCTGAGAAACTTTGCAGCTGAACCAGCTCATCCGTAGCTCTGTTAGAAGAAATATGCATTGGTGTTCTTTGGGGTTTCAACATTTATAAAATAAGTATACGTTTTGAGGCATCCCAAACAATCTATGTCTACACTTTTAAAAGTGAAAAAATGAATCTGGCAACATTAGTATGTATGTGGACCTCAATAGGTACAAAGGAAGTAAAGGTTTATTCCATGCTGAACAGAAAGAAAGGAAACACAACGTTTAGACACCAAACAAGGCTCCACAGCCGAAACATCGTGTTTCCTTTCTTCTCTTTTCAGCTTGGAATAAACCTTTACTTGTTCCTTTGTACCTATTGAGGTCTACCACTTTTACATTTCCTTCTCCTAGCCAGAAACTTGGTTCATTAGTGGGTATGGCCAATATATCATTTAGATTTTGGTCTTCAGTGGGAGGTCTACCTTGAAGCTTGTCTGATCTCTAGGGTCTGAATTTTTTACAATCAATGGGAGCAAAACATTTGCTGTTAAAGCACTTATTTACTGCCTCAGCTATTAAAGAGACAAATAGAGTTAGCCCCAGAATCCCAAATCAGTTGTTGGGTCAAATCCTAATAATCAAATTCTAATAATGATTAAACAAACGTGCTTAATACTATAAATTTACATATGTCAGTGCTGGGCAAACATCAGACACTCCCCCAAGTTAGAAGGTATGAAACTAGTAGAAATGGATTGGAGCATTGAAGATTCTGATCAACTGGAAGACTATAGTAGTTTAATGTGGAAACAGGAAGAGAGCTACCAGTTAGCAGGTACTATAGATGCAGCCATTCAAAACATGCGGGGTATTCTGCAGTATAACACGGTGGGCGTGTTGCAGTATACCGCATCATACCGTATGAAAATTAAATTATGTTAATAGTATCCGGAATCACCTTGTAAAACAGCCAGGTGGAGCTAATAAAGGTTAACCTCTCCTGTACAGCATTTGAGCTGTCACCAGAAAACGTCGGTTTCGAATCCCGATCACTGCTGAGGGACAATCTTTATTCAATTAAGAATTTAAGTTGTATACTCTTTAGACTTTTAAATTTAAACAGTGTATTACAGCATGTTAATCATTAAACATTAAAAAGGCGGTATATTTTATAAAAGCAAGATTGTTCTGTTGGACAAAAGTACACAACCTACCACCTTTATCATAAATATTTTAATTATGCAGGAATATTTTATGCATCAAAGTCTTTACCGAAGATATTACTAATAGTTTTAATAATGAATGACCTTGGACAAGCTGTAAGCTCAAAGTATTACCCTGGTCCACATTCTTTGTAACCGTCTTTGTAAACGAAAAGAGTTTATTTTTTCATTGACAAAAAGTAACACCACAGCATTTAGTTGAGCCGATCACGCATTCGTTTCCAATCATACAAAGTAATTCTTGAGACTCTCCGATTCACCATGCCTTTCACATGCTCATATACGATATTAATTTAGGAACATAAACATATTACTGTATGTAAACTGTACTGTATATTGCTGGTCTTGGTAGTTTAAAGAAAAAATACACACCAGTATTCCATTTCTCCCTAAATATTTTAAGCATCAAAGTCTTACATGTTGTTATTTGGGAAACGTTTTTACGTGCTCCTTCTGACCATATTAGGATTATATACTTTGTGAAAAGTGATAATCTTTTAACCTTTTCTGTGAATTTGCTTGTTATCTAACAAACACATACTTTTAGAATTTGATTAACAGGGAATATAATATGGAATTGCGTATCTAAACAAATTAATAACAATATAATTATATTCATGTACTGTCTGGCGGAATAAACTGAAGAGGTTAGTTAATGCGACACGAAATTATTAAGAATTATCACCTCTTTTTACACTTGAGATCAAATGAGAACATTCCACTCAGTGGGCGGTGCATTGTTATCTCAATCACCTGCTAATTCGTTTTACACCACTGGACGATAGGAGAATGTGACTGTACTGTATCTGTACAGAATGTGTGTTTCAATCAATACAGTAATTGATTAAAATCGCAATCGCGTGTTTAATTAAATGCCTTTTTTGATTCACAATCTGAAAATGAAAACCGTGGTAAAGTCACCTTGAATTTAAAAAAACGATTTTGGCACGCCTGTAGCATTTTCACGAAACCTCCTAGAGTTGTGAGAACACTTGCTTTGTGTATAAAGTACATTGAGAATGTTTTCACAGCCTTCACTTTGTCGTTTTTATGCCATTTTTTTGACCACGCACGAATATTCCTATGTCCGTATCTTCGCAAGGGAATCAGTGCGAATTTTAATACTAATTAAATGACCGCGGGCACTTTCCACCCCCTCTTCATTCTCAGAGTAGAACAGACTAACCTTCTAATGAAAGATGGTCCACCCCCCCACGGACAGGAAAAGTGCCCACAGACACTTAAACTTAATATGGTCAGTAACAGTAAACAGTAACATGGTCAGAGGGAGCACGTACAAACGTTTCCGAAATAACCACATGTAAGACTCTGATGCTTAAAATGTTTAGGGAGAAAGTGGAATACTGGTGTGTATTTTTTCTTTAAACTACCAATACCAGCCATATACAGTCTGTAACGTAGGGATTTCTATATGTCTTTATTTAGTGGTTACATTAGTGACAAAGGCTAAACTTTTAGCTTCAGTAATGCGTACACTGTATGGCATACATGTTTGTTTTGGGTTTTGCTTGTTCACATATCTCCCCTTTTTATAAAACGACATGGTTGAAAACTGTTCCAGAGCCACTGTTGTTTCATCAGTGAAAAGTACATCATGAAATGCCTCTCCCTGTTCAATCCACTGGAAAAAAGAAAAGGAGCATAAAGCGTCTGATGGTCATAAACGATATTCATTTAGGAACAGCATCAGAGATATGTTTTTAACTGCACTGCATGGGAGAGAATACCATAGTGTGGTTTGTTTTTACTCCCTGGCGGAAACTGGCTTCCATAAGAATCAGTATGGCTCAGAGATTAAATAAAATTTTACTCGCACCAAACAAATGTATATTTCTAAATATCACAACATGATCGAATTTAAGTCATTTTAATAACAATGAATAGTCACCTATGCGTTACAATATAAACATTTATATTGATTTAAATCGCGTTTAAATTGCCTTTATTTAAAACCCATAAATAAAGCTGATACTGTTTAGACTTTTAATTATTTAAAACTGTATTACAGCAGCACAATGCACAATGCAACATAAATCGCTATCTTTGTCTTCTGTGTAATAATGTTCACCTCTCTGTCCAGCAAATTAACAATAGTAATAATAATTAACTTTATTGTATATGCCGCCTTTAAAGGTGGCTCCTCAAAGCGCTTTACAGGTTAAAAACAATAACAACAATACTGTTAGGCTGGGCAAACAATTTTTTTTTAAGAAATACAAAATGAGATATAATGATGTATTCCGGCTTAGACATTAACGAAGAGCATAACACATGGGCGTCGTAGCGGTCGGCTCTGGCTTTCCCATCTACTGTATACCGATGCACTGCAAATACAACCCCCCTCTCTGCGGGAGTGCTGGCTGTGATGAATTAAACCGGTTTCACAGGTATTAGAAGGGGGCGAGATTTCCAGCGAAAGACACCTCCCCACATCAAAAACCCAGTAAGTACAGTACTTACTAGTTAAGAAAGCTAGGCTCCTCAATGAAATTGCTTTAACATGCTAATGCGTTGGTGTAACAGTCCGGGCGTGGCAAGCTTCTAATGTCAACTCGACTACGGCGAAAGGAACCCTTCTTTCATTGGACGACAATGAACATATTCTAGCCCTAAATTAATTAATAGCAAACATGGTTTACATAGAAGACATTTTTCCAAGAAAGTTTAGCCTTTGTCACTAATGAAACCACTAAATAAAGACATAAATATAGAAATCTTAAGATTTTTAAAATACATGACTTTGCTAAAATTTATTTAAAAATAAAAAAGATTACAAACACCAGCGGAGAGAGAGAATGTTGGTTTTGCATAAGGGGCGGGGTTATGGAAATAAGGTCTATTTGGAAATGTGGAGTTACATGTTCTGGCTGTTTGTGAATTATCGTTGTTGAGTATGGAGTGTTGAGGTATTGATTTTGTGTAATGCTTTATGTTGAAAATTGAGGTGGATTTTGTTTATAATAAAGAGGATAAAATGGGATGGGAGGAGGGTTTGGTTTTGCATAAGGGGCGGGATTATGATAATTGGAGGAATTTGAGAGAGTTTAATGGTTTGATATATTTGATTTTGTATTGTGGTTGTTATCTATATTTTTGGTTGGTATTATGTTTATATGGTTGTTTTTGTTGGTTGGTCGTTATTATGGTTATTAATAATACGATCTATAGTTGAAATCTGAGCCTAAATAAAAAGAAAAAGCATTTTCAGAGAGCAATTATGCTGTGTTTATGTAGAATAAGTGATTAGGTTTATGAGCAATCTAATTACTTATTGATTTTAAATGCTATATAATATAAAGTTTATTATTAATTTGCTGGACAGAGTGGTGAACATTATTATGCATAAGACAAAGATAACGATCCTGATCAGTTTAGAAATCTGTGTACGCTGCAAGGTTTTTACTTCTTAATTAAACTTTTAAAATACACGTTTTGAATAGAAAGAAATCTTCTTCCTGGCACAGTATGTATAGCAAACCAGCACGTCTTTTTTCTCCAATCAGAGGGGTGTCAGATGGTGTCAGCCAATCACCATTCTGAAGCCCTACCATAATCTCTGGTATAGGGAGACCCCAGAATTCTGATCGATAGTTTATGTAGATACAGATGCAGCCATTCAAAATGGGTGAGGTATTTCGCGGCATACCGCGACACGCCCACCGGGGTATCACGCGGTTCATGTGTGTCACGTGACTAACTATCCGGCGTCGCCTTGTAAAACCGCCAGGGGGAGCTTAACCTCTCACGTACAGCATTTGAGCCTTTAATTTTGAACTGTGTATTACAGCATGTTAATCATCAGTCATTAAAATGTTGGTATATTTTATGAAAGCAAGATTGCTCAGTTGGACAAAAGTACACAACCTACCTTTATCAGAAATATTTATGCATCAAAGCCTTTACTGAAGATATTACTAATAGTATTAATAATGTATGACTTTGGACAAGCTGTATACTCAAAGTATAATTTCTTTAGCACATTTGTACAAGCACTTGGAATCTGTCCAAGCCATACTTTGTCAGGCATTTTGTTTTACTTCAACGGGCATAAAAACTTCCTTGCTTTTAACAGGGCGTTTCATAATTTCTAACTACGAAAATGATTTAAAATGCGACACCTATCATTCAACTAGAGCTTAAAATATCACAAGGAAAAATACACACCGGTATTCCATTTCTCCCTAAACATTGTAAGCTTCGAAGTCTTTAACTAACGTGATACCGGAGTCAACAAGCATACTTTTAGAATTTGATTAAAAGGGAATATAATATGGAATCGCGTATCTCAAGAATTTAATAACGGTATGATTATATCCGTGTACTGCGGCAGGGCTATGTAGGGCTGTTTCGCCTACCTGCTCATGCGAGCTGTCTTGTAGCCTACTGGTCTAGGTGCGTGACTATCAACTGGCAGGTTGTGTGTTCGAATCCAGCTGGTACTGGACCTTCCAGTTTTATTTATTTATTTTTTAATCGCGTAACATAAACATATTACCGTATGCAAACTGTACTGTATACAATATGTATATGTATATTTAATGTCTTAACTGTGCCCGTTTAAGTATTGAATATTCATATCTAATTTTACCACTGAAGGGAAATCTTAACATAAACATACAGTATATGGCTGGTCTCGGTACTTTAAAGAAAAAAATACACACCAGTATTCCATTTCTCCCTAAACATTGTAAGCTTCGAAGTCTTTAACTAACGTGATACCGGAGTCAACAAGCATACTTTTAGAATTTGATTAAAAGGGAATATAATATGGAATCGCGTATCTCAAGAAATTAATAACGATATAATTATATTCATGTTGCAAAAGAACTGCAACGGACATAAAAACTCCCTTGCTTTTAACAGAGCGTTCCATAATTTCTAACTACGAAAATGCCAGGTGAAAGGATTTGTGAACATATTTTGTTAAAGCAAGTCAGTTTTTTCTGCAACACATAAAATACATTTTTCCAAGAAAGTTTAGGCTTTGTCACTAATGAAACCACTAAATAAAGACATAAATATAGAAATCTTAAGATTTGTTTTATTTAATGTTGGTAGCAGGATGAACTGTCAGAGTGTATATTTTGTCGCAAAGTTGCTGCAAGATGTTAACAGTGAAAAAGGTATTTAGAAATGAGTTATGAGTTATAAAGAAAACATACACGAAACATGGTTTCATTACGACCAGAATCGGTCTTGAGATATTTTTAACTTGATTTACAGTATTTGAGAGGTATGTCTTAACACCGATACTACAGTGCTTAAGTACTGCTCACGTATATGTTTCTAGGTTTATATTATGCATTTCATACGGTCAAATTACTTTTGAGCAACTAATAAGAAGCGCGAAACGGTATGCGTTTTACTTTCGTTTTGTGCTGGGACCCGTGGATTGATTAGAGATATCAAGTACATACAAGTCATTTTTTAAATGTTGTAGTTCGTCTTGAAAAAATGTTACGAATACATCATCTATCAACAATCACACAGGTTCTGTTTCCATATTGCGGATTTTGGTTAGGTATTATCAAATCCAGTGGCGCTGTTAGTTTACTGAGTCCCATGTCACATGGTCTGTGATTGAAACCTGTAAAACCGGTTTAATTCGTCACAGCCAGCACTCTTCAGGTGTGAGGGTCTTCTGCTCAGAATGAAACGCTAAAATGTTTGTGTATATTCTAATGGTAGTGGGGGCAGGGTGTGTGGGAACAGGTTTGGTTGAAATTGCATTGGAGATCTATGTTCTTCACACCTGAAACATTTTCTCTGAAAGCATTTTCTTCGCAGTTTAACCAATCTTGTTACAGCATGTTACAGTTTACTATTATTAACCATATTAATTTTAAGTGCTTAATGTAAAATCTTGTAAACATATATTTTCATTGTTCAAATATACATTAAGTCTGACTATCATATAATAAGTTAAATACAAAACTAAAGAAAAAATAGGGTTAAATATAATTCCTAACAATGTTAACTGTTTATGAATAATAAAATGTATTAACTAAGGAGTAGGATGGCACAGTTGTTAGTATGTTTTTTGTTTTGTTTCTTTTTCATAAATACAACAGTAGTACCTGATGTCTCAGTGGCTTTCAAAATTAAATTATGCAATAAATAACCACATGTAAGACTCTGATGCTTAAAATGTTTAGGGAGAAAGTGGAATACTGGTGTGTATTTTTTCTTTAAACTACCAATACCAGCCATATACAGTCTGTAACATAGGGATTTCTATATGTCTTTATTTAGTGGTTACATTAGTGACAAAGGCTAAACTTTTAGCTTCAGTAACGTGTACATATCTCCCCTTTTTATAAAACGACATGGTTGAAAACTGTTCCAGAGCCACTGTTGTTTCATCAGTGAAAAGTACATCATGAAATGCCTCTCTAAATGAGATATAATGATATGTTCCGGCTTAGACATTAACAAAGAGCATAACGCGTGTACTGTATACACTGCAAGTACAACCCCCCTCTCTGCAGGAGTGCTGGCTGTGACGAATTGAACCGGTTTCACGGGTATTTTCAAAGTAGGAGGCGAGATTTCCAGCGAAAGACACCTCCCCCCCCTCAAAAACCCAGTAAGTACAGTACTTACTAGTTAAAGGCTAGGCTCCCGACTACGGCGAAAGGAACCCTTCTTTCATTAGAAGACAATGAACATATTTTAGCCCTGAATGAATTAATAGCAAACATGGTTTACATAAAAGACATTTTTCCAAGAAAGTTTAGCCTTTGACACTAATGAAACCACTAAATAAAGACATAAATATAAAAATCATAAGATTTTTAAAATACATGACTTTGCTAAAATTTATTTGACAATAAAAACAATTACAACCGCCAGGGGAGAGAGAGAACAGGGGAGGGATGTTGGTTTTGCATAAGGGGCGGGGCTATGGAAATTAGGT
Organism: Lepisosteus platostomus; assembly: GCF_059453375.1. Taxonomy (NCBI): domain Eukaryota; kingdom Metazoa; phylum Chordata; class Actinopteri; order Semionotiformes; family Lepisosteidae; genus Lepisosteus; species Lepisosteus platostomus. Next base: position 53,551,770 of record NC_142616.1, read on the forward strand.
CTGTTTGGGAATGTGTAGTTACATGTTCTGGCTGTTTGTGAATTATCGTTGTTGAGTATGGAGTGTTGAGGTATTGATTTTGTGTAATGCTTTATGTTGAAAATTGAGGTGGATTTTGTTTATGATAAACAGGATAAACTGGGATGGGAGGAAGGTTTGGTTCTGCATAAGGGGCGGGATTATGATAATTGGAGGACTTTGCGAGAGTAAAATGGTTTGATATATTTGATTTTGTATTGTGGTTGTTATCTATGTTTTTGGTTGGTATTATGTTTATATGGTTGTTTTTGTTGGTTGGTTGTTATTATGGTTATTAATAATACGATCTATAGTTGAAATCTGAGCCTAAATAAAAAGAAAAAGCAAGTGATTAGGTTTATGAGCAATCTAATTACTTATTCGTTTAAAACGCTATATAAAATAAAGTTTATTATTAATTTGCTGGACAGAGCTGTGAACATTATTATGCATAAGACAAAGATAACGATCCTGATCAGTTTAGAAATCTGTGTACGCTGTAAGGTTTTTACTTCTTAAACTTTTAAAATACACGTTTTGAATAGAAAAAAATCCTCTTCCTGGTACAGTATGTATAGCAAACCAGCACGTCTTTTTTCTCCAATCAGAGGGGTGTCAGATGGTGTCAGCCAATCACCATTCTGCGTTGGGTAGCAATGGGTGACTGTTCTCAGGCGGAAGATGTAAACAGCTTAATGTTCGTGTTAAATAATTTTTTTTAATTCAATTAAACGGGCACAGTTAAGACATTAAATATACATATATATACTGTATACAGTACAGTTTGCATACGGTAATATGTTAATGTTACGCGATTAAAAAATAAATAAATAAAAATGAAAAGTCCAGCACCAGCTGGATTTGAACACACAACCTGCCAGTTGGTAGTCATGCACCTAGACCAGTAGGCTACAAGACAGCTCGCATGAACAGGCAGCCGAAACAGCCCTACACAGCCCTGCCGCAGCACACGGATGTAATCATACCGTTATTAAATTCTTGAGATACGCGATTCCATATTATATTCCCTTTTAATCAAATTCTAAAAGTATGCTTGTTGACTCCGGTATCACGTTAAAGACTTCGAAGCTTACAATGTTTAGGGAGAAATGGAATACTGGTGTGTATTTTTTTCTTTAAAGTACCAAGACCAGCTATATACTGTATGTTTATGTTCCAAAATTAATATCGTTTATGGCTTTCACACGCGTTACAGTATGCTCCTATTCTTTTTATGCTCAGCTACTAAGATTTCCCTTCAGTGGTAAAATTCAATATCTACAACGGGCACAGTAAAGACGTTTACAGTAAGTCTTTCTACGACAGACCAACGGACCACGAGTGCCCCTGTCGGTCAACCAATCATGTACCGCGTCATCGCGTATTTTGCGTCATCGCGCGTCACGATGCACGACGCCGTAGCCAATTACCTCCGGTACATGTCTGTACCGTGCACTTTGAATGGCTGCATCTGTAGATGATAGATACTTTTATTGATCCCGTGAGGGAAATGAAGTAAATCATTTTCATTTTAGGAAATTATTAAACGCTCGGTTAAAAGCAAAGGAGATTGTCTGTTATAGTGGACATAAAAACAAGAGTTCGCTGGCATTATATCCTAGAAGACACAGACCGGCGCCAGACCGGGAGAATGCCCGCAGCGTAAAAGAAAATGCCTGATGAACTAGGGTTTGGACAGTTTCCAAGTGCTTGTACAATCGATGGAAATGTTCAAATAAATGTGCAAAAGAAATAAACAAAATAATCATTTATTTCTTTATCATATTGGCTAGCTAATGTCCTCTCTTTGCTAGTTAGTGGCTGTGTTTCTGGGTTGGGTAGCAACGGGTGACTGTTCTCAGGCGGAAGATTAAGCTTAATTTTCGTGTTAAATAATTTTTTTAAATTAAACTTCATTCTATGCAGCAATCGCATATTTGGGTACCGTTTCATAAAACTTTCATGCTTAAAATGTTTAGGGAGAAATGGAAGACTGGTGTGTATTTTTTCTTTAAACTACCAAGACCAGCCATACACAGTACAGTTTCCGTACATACAGTAATGTTTATGTTCCTAAATTTATATTGTTTATGACCTTCAGATGCGTTATGCTCCTCTTCTTTTTATGCTCAGCTCCCCTTCCCTTTAGTGGTAAAATTCCATATAAATATTCAAAACTAAGCGGATTAAAATGTGCACAGTAAAGAGATTAAATGATTAAATCTTTTCACTACCAACCAATCCACCACGAGTACCCCTGTCGGTCATTTTGGCCAGCCAATCACTTACCACGGTGCCCTGCGGTGGCTTGTGGGTAGTTTACCGTACCGCGGGTTTGTACCGTGCATTTTGAATGGCTGCATCTGTAGCAAGTTTGAGATTGGAACACATTGGTGGGCAAGAGAAGACGCAGGGTGACTTGAAGAGTGGACATGTAAAGTGGATGAGAGTAGATGATAAGAACATATTTTGAGCATATTTTGGACCCCAGCTGAAAGAAAGGACAAATGGAGACAGGAACCTATAACGGTAGCTTCCTAGGCCTGACTAGAGACATTCTGGGGGTGAATGAGGAAGCCTGGTGGTGGGTTAAATGCAGTGTGCCTCCAGTTCAGCATGAATGAGATGAAGTTAAGTGTTCCAGCAATGCCAAATGTGAGATGCGTCCATCTGCTGCAAAGCGGTATGCAGAGCTCTGGAGAGGGCATGTGGTGTTCAGCCAGTGAGCTTTTGACGTTTTGAAGTGGAAGTGCAACTTTGAATTTGACCTCCACCCAAATGTCTCCACCCAAATCATTATTATGCATAAAACCTAGTTCCCCCAAATAATTCCTATACAGTAAATGCTGGGCCCCTATCCAGGACCCAATCCCAACAAGATATTGAACTCCCATATGAAAATAATTACATTTATTAATGTAAGATTTGTATAGTTATATAAAATTCATTTTAAACTAAATGTTAATGTTTAGGAAGTTGAAATAATAAAGTTAAATTAAAGGTGGATGGTGTGGAAAATCCATGCGTCACATGTCTTAAGAGGTATCTTGACTGAACTTATTCCCTTTTAAATGACATTTTGCATTACAGATGTATTTTTTCTTTATTTAGTGTTTTAGCTGTTTAGTAACATGATTATTTTTTAATTGTTTTGTTTACTGAATGTTAAGCACAGGCTCCAACTTTTGAAAATTATGTTTGTGTTGTTTTTTCTCTGCCTCCTTTGCACCTTAACATAAAAATAAAGCATTACTTATTATTAAAGAAGGATTAATTAGCAGTAATGTGTTGAGGAAAATGTGTTCCTTCATGTTTTGCTCCTGCTAAATAACTGTGCAGTGTTCAGTGAAACAGAATCTCTGTGAAACAGGGTTATGAATTTAGTTTTTCTTAGCAAAATTTAGCATTACACACAAATGAAACACTTGTCCGTAAACACATTTTACTAGATACTTGATGATGACAAATTGTGCATGTTTTAAAACCTTTCTGCTACATGAGAAATCTGTCAAATTGTTGTTTTTTTCATTATTTTTGTTTAACAGATACTGTATTTAGGGGGATGACAGTTTCTAACATCACACTTTCACTCGCCTATACATAAATACTCCACAACTCTGCATGCATGTTTTCTAGCACTCATCAGTACAGTCTCATCAGATACATACTGTATATGTTTCAAACTCAACATTGCTAAGGCCTTACCTTTATCTTATTTACTTCCTAAAAGCAGAACCATTGTAGCTTCATCCCACATTTCCTTCCTTCTCTCTTCTCCTAATCCTGATCACTCTGCTTTTTCCTTCCGATTTTTTGCTCCCTTTCTGGTCAGTCATACAGCCCAATGTGCCTTTGGCTTCAGCCTACATTTGTTGTTTTGTCTTTCCCCTTTTCCCCAGTCCTTCTTTCCGTTGACGTTCCAGGGGTACCTCCAGTAGCTGACACTGTTATGCCACGACCCCAGAGGAATCGGCATTCCACCTCACATTCCAGCACAGTTCCCAATTAGCCCTTTTCCCCAGCCTATTTAATGCTGCCTCACATTCTTCCTGGTGCTCAGTATTAGGGTTTTCCCCGCTAGAGCTACTCCCAGTCTTAGTGTTATTCATTACTTGGTTTTTGGCTTCCTGACCCTGGTTTGTTCTCCTTCTACGTCTCCTTGTTTCGGTTTTGGTCTTTTGCTCTCATTCTGGTTTTGACTCTCGGCTCCCTTATGGAATACGGATCCGCCTGTGGTTATTTGTACTTTAGCAGCAGCTAGTTTACCTATGGCTTTCTGACCTCGGATTGTTCTTTCGACTACGCGTTTTGGAGGTTGTCCTGGTTTTCTGCATAGGGTCCTCACTACTAATTCCTAACAGAAACCCCTTCCACCTTTGTGGAGTGCCTCATCCATTCCATTCTAGTTGCAGTCAGCAAGCAGTAGCTCTCTATATTTCCTCTTCAGGCTCCTCTTCCAGATCACCACAATGTCTTCCACTGCCCACCACAGAGCTCCAGTCTCAAAGTAGTCACTGCTGAGGCTGGTGCTGCCACCTTTCACTGACTTGTGTTCCATCTCCTGCCTCATACACTCTCCAAAACACTGCATATCCAAATCTACTGAATCAAACAAGTTCAAGTCTACATCATATGAGCTTTTCATTCATTCCATGCTGCACTCGTGTTCTGCTTAGTTCCTATGAAGCTTAGAGGCTGAACCGACTTGGTTAATGTTCAAAATCTTCATCGTGTTTTGGGGATCCTTTTTGAAAAGCTGTCATTTCCTTAGCCAGGCAAGTTAACACCAAAGTTTGAAGTGTATTTGTTGTCTCATTTATTTGTTATTAGAATATAACAAATCTTCTGCAATGGTGTTTAAGTTTAGTAGTAGGTCAATTTCTAATTTTGCACTCCACTTGCTAAGTATAAATACTCCCATAGTTTGTTTTAGGGTTATTGATTTTACTTTTGTTTTATACAATATAAACAGAACATACAGACTAAGACAATAAAAGCTTTTTATAGATAAGCTTTAAATACATAATATAATGTACAATGTGAGACAATAGGTGATGAACTGCTGCTGGAAGAACACTGAGACAAACTGAGCAGCTGTCTGTGTGTCAACCAAGTAACTCTATTCATCCTGGCAATCAACTGGGTACACATAATGTGTAACATCTGTGCTAAGAGAAGTGCTGCAAAGAAAAATCAAGAACTACCTTTATTCTGTTAAATTTTTATACTCTTATAGCTTTCCCTCTCAGTTTGTTGGGACCTAGCCACTCCATTATTATTGACTCCTGGCTCATTTTGAGGAGCAGTGTGACAGAAATATTCAAAATCATATTGTAGCATTTTCAGGTTCCCTCAGGACAAAGGACAAGTGGAGACGTAATAGTAAACCAAGCGACTGCTTTATTCTCCTATTGAAACCACACAAAAACCAAACACAGGATATACACACACATGAGGAGACCGACAGAACACGTACACATGGATAGGGTGGTAACTCGTTAAGTACAGGCTATACACTTATAAAGCTATACAGGACACTAAAACTACTATAACACTATTTACATAAGCAGGGTCAGGTGCTGGTCATCGTTCTGACCCTCAGACTCCCCCCAGCTACAACTCCCAGCCTGCTTCGCGGTACCTTGAGTGCCTAGGTGCGCTTCCTCCTTACCACCAGGCAACGGCGTTACAATATACTTAACCTATATATATATAGTATTATATAGACAATAAATCACGGTGTATGATATGCTTACTAATTAAATATAATAATCCAGTAAAGTAGTTTAACTATTTTCTCTTTTTTCATTTGAAGTGACAATGATGAAAAACCACTGAAGGGAAGCCTTCAGTCACTCAATGGGAACATTAAAGCTGCTGACAGTGGAGACAGCCTGGTCGACTATGGAGAAGATGAGCCTGGCCAGTTCAATGAAGATGGGTCTTTTATTGGTGAATATGCTGGGCGCAAAGACAGGGGATCAATGGAAGTAAAAGGAACTAATCAAATTCAAGCATAAGCGAAAGGGACAAATTTACAATTAAGTGTATAGAAAAAGGACAGCACTGTAACGCAATGTACTGAAGGGAAAAATGGCTTACCTGTATGTAAAGCACAACTTTATTTGAATGAAAAGTGGCGTATAGTTATCAGTTACACTGCCACCTTAACATTGCTGTATGGCAAAGTGCCTGCATACTGTAATGGGATAGTGATTGTTTTCCAATTTTTACATTTGTGGTTGGTTTTCTATATTTTTGGTAAATTTAAGGTACTTGGTAGTGGCTTCTGCCATTTCTGAATATGCAGCACCTGTTTCTATTCTATTCCATTTTACAAAAAAAGATCATTAGCTCCCATTGATATACCTGTATGTACAAAAAAAAAAGTGTAATCTTATGTCAAGAAATTGTATCTCAAAAACAGGCATTATTTCAGCTTCAGATATCTCATTTCCAACTCATGGCATGTTTGTGTGTGTACAGATATGATGACAGTATTGATCTCTCACAGTATAGTACAACATGGAATGAGACACTGTTAGAACGAAGGGTAATAAAGACAGTATAATAAATACACAGATAAAAAAATACTCTTGAAAGATTTTCCTTTTACGTTTGAATATTGCATTAGCCCGAAGTGAATTGTACCTTAAAATTGCTTGAAAATCTTGCCTCAGATTTGATTTTGTTTTAGCCAATTTGAGATAAAAATAAACTACTTTAGAGAAAGCAATGCATGCCTAGTGTAAAAGACCAGATAATATTTATCTGAACCACTGTTAATTTTTCTTTTAATTTGTGTCTCTTGTTCTTTTTTAATAGCAGTTTTACAAAAAAATATCATAATTAGCTATAGTACATAATTAGAAAATTAGAAAACAAATACTGTACAAATCACAGGAAAGCTCTCTTTCTTCAGTGGCTTTCCATAGAAAATATTGTATTCCTAAATTGAGACCTCAGGTAATGTAAAAAGTTGTGTTCATCAAGAACAGAAGAATTCCACAACGATTTGACATTTCCATTTGTTTCCTGTGTGTTTAAGAAAAGTTTATGTACAGTATATACCCTTTCTTCTAGACGCATGACAAAGTGTTGGTCAGGTGTGTTTTGCTTTAAAATACAAACCTTAATTTTTATCATTTACAACTTTTACTAAATCAATTTATTCAGGCAAACAGACATGGTATTTCCAAATGTCACTAACAAACTACAGCTGGCATAAATATTAAGAATTTATGTTGGGGAATGACACTTGCACTTCATAAATAAGAAAATCTGAAGTATGCTAATAGTATGCAGTGGTCTTTCTGTTGGTTTTGGTATGTTTTTTATGTTAATCCTCTGTAGTACTGGTGTGCAGAAATATTGGATCCAATACAGAGAAAGCTTGTTTTCATAAGGGTTGACAAAGGTTGCACTAAATAAAATAATTTTGAATAAAAAATGGAAACTGTATCAAGGAAGCTCTTTAGATTTCTGTCATGCATATGAATTCAGCATACTTTTTTAAGCCCATACTAGCATCAACAGAATAGCAGATAACAGCATTGTAAAATTTCAGGTCTGTGCATCCACTTGAAGACATTGTGATCTTTCATGTGTTTTTTCATAGAGTTGAATAACATCCTGATGCTGAATTCAATAATACAATAATATTTGTTTATATTGTCTGTATTATTTATTTTCAGCTTTGTTTTAAGGCTTTCATTGAAGTTAGTAAACATTGTAAGAACTGACAATGACTAACTTGGAAACAACACTACTGAGTTAGAAAAAAAAAGCTTAGGGATTTTTAATACATGGGTAAATTTTACATTTTTGGAACAGTATTTACACAGAAGGAAAAAAATTTAGCACTTTTTTCTATATTTGCTTGTTACTTTGTATTAGTGTAATTTACTGGGACAAATACAATATACTGTATGTCTTCATGAATTAGATCTAGCCTGTGTATCATAGCTCATTTTGGAGAGCAAAAAAGAGCTGAGAGAAAAAGGTCACAGCAGCTGAAACTCAAGGTGAAATTCACTCAGAACCGTCTACTTTGAGATGTGCAGGAACATTTGGAGACAAAGCACTTCTACACTATTTCATCTAAATCTCATAAACTGTTATAAATAATGTAAAACTCAGGTCAAAGTAGGCATTTGACTAAAAGGCCTGATGAAGCCTTGCATAGTATAGGATTGAAATGAATAGCTGCTTTAACCTTAGAAGAAAAATGAGTTACCCCAAGGCATAAATCACAAGATGTCTCCAGTTAGAGGTTGTTTCACGCATTAAAGTTTGAGAGTTAAATGCACACTTCTTTTCTAGGGGATGACCCTGAATGGGTATCCTCTTTTCAAACATTTGTAGGACTCCACACTGAAGTATGTTGCTCTTGTTCAAGCAATGATGTTAAACCCTGAGTATGCACACAAAATTCTAAATGTTGTGTGCATACTCAGATTTTCAATTTGGGACATCCCAAAGGCAAATATTACTAGGACCTCTTCAGTATACAGGGACTGGAAGTCAATAATCTGTTTGGTTTACATTTCTCAAGTTCCATCCATGCCTTATTTATTTAAAAATAAATTCATCTATGATCATTTGTTGGTTTTAATTTAAAGAAACGTTTTCCTAATAGACTTACGTAGAACAAGATGCTAATTTTAAGTGGGAGTTTTTCAAATTATATTTGCTACAGCAGAAATGTACTGTAAATGTATTGAACTTTAAGAATTCAAAAAAAAGTCTCATAATGCTCATAATTGAGACTGAACATTAATGTATTCCCTTTGTGACATTCTGTGCATGATGTGGCTTGAAAATGATAATGTCTTTTTAATTCAGTGTGTAATCTGAACAATAAAATTGTCTTGAACATATTATCACTGCTGAATACTTAACATACTGATTACGTTTTTGAGCAAGTTATGTTCAATGTTGCACACAAAATACTAATTTCATATTATTTTTTAGGGCTTTGGTATGATAGAACAAATTTATTTTGAGAAACTTCCTGTATAAACTTTATTTAAAAAGTGATGCAGTTCCTTTTCTTTTATGAAGTATTTCACTGGCTTATTATATGTGAAGCTGCCATTTGGTAATGTAATTATTTTGTGGATGTATTTTGCACACCATTACTACACTGGAAAAAAGACATATTTCTGTTTTTGAACCAAAGTATGATTTGTGTTATAAATTGTACTATATACATTTTTTCATTACCTTGAGCTTGCATCAAGTTTACTTTTGACCCATCTTTTTAGAGTATGTACACTGACATTTGTAAAGTTACATTGCTGACCATGTCTTAAAACACCCTAAATGTTATTAAATAAACATGGATGTTACACATTTTCAAATGGTGTCTTTTACCATGAAATGTACTGTGCTGTTATTTACAAAGAAATTAAACTATGTATTTCATTGATAAGCTTTGCCTGTGTTTTCTATGTGAAAGTGTTCAGTGGTTGAAAAAAATGTAAAGAAAAGGTTACAAAATCTGATGATGAAACTGGTGGGGAATCATTCAAGTTGTAGAATGAGGAAACAAATAATTAAACAGAGATTCCAGAACGGGTAGAAAGTGGGGCTATAGAGACACTATCCTGATTTTGTACTTAACCATGGTTTCGCATTAACAAGTTGTTTAACAAGTTAGTAACCTTGTAATGAAAACTCAGTGAGATATGATACTGTAGCTACAGCTTAACTGTATTTAACTTTCACCAGTACGTGTACTGTACAATTAGGGCTTCCATTATTTTTCATCTAGGCATTCAAGGTGAGGAATAATGCTTCACAGAGCTTGTCAAAGCATGCCTGGTGCAATAGCAATTTCTTTACTATTAGAATACTTTATAACTCTATCAAGGTGAAGTATCTTTCCGTGATGCAGCTTTCAGATATGGAAGTAAAGAAAATGTTATTATTTCCAGGCATACAGTATAACTGAAGAGTGAAAAGAGTTGGCAAATCAAAAGAAATTATCTTACCATATACTGTAGTACTTCCTCTGAAAATTAATAAGTGGACTGGTCTCTCATGCTGACAGCAACTCAATTTATATAGGAGGTTAATTCATCAATCTTTCTCCCCCTGTCAACAACTTAAAATGGCTACAACTTGTATTTAACGTAAAGCCAAAACATACAATTGCCATTGTACAGTATAATTCAGTTGTTTGGTCAAACTCTAATTAAGATGGGGAAGGTGTGAATCGAGAGAGCTTTAACGTTCTTGACTGAGGAGAACAACATCCCATCAATAAAGATGGGGCTATTGGAATCCTCTCACATAAGGGATTAGCCGAGTAATAGTTGCAAGGGCGAAGATGGGGCAGAGGCACGGATGCAAAAAGAAAATGAGCAAGCGAGTGAGTATTAAGTGTGATAGGGGTAGGATTAGGTTTTGACCTCCTCCCAAATAGAGTTTTATTTAAATTGGGGTAACTCATAACAATCTGTAAGGACAGAGCTGTGGCAACCACCAAAATAAATAAGAGAGACTCCATAATTCTGTTTCAGAATTCTAATGTTATCTATGGATGCCTAAGGATTCAATGGGATGTGTTTGTCATGATATATCAGTGTAAATATTTGTTGTATGCATCTGGAACAAAAGCAGATATCAACATTATAGATTGATTCTTGAGCATCTTAAAATTAAACATTTATCCATTTAACAGTGACAGTGAACTACCTGCACTTCTCACACAACAAGATCTTAAAGGTGCAGTGCAATCAATGAATAAGGGCCAAGCTCCAGCTTTGGGTGGCTTGCATCCATATCTTTTGATTGTGATTTCGCAACAAATTGGCCCAATTCTATTTTGATACGATACAATAATATTGTCTGATTTCTCAGAAATTTGTTTTGCATCCAAGCAGCTATGTTTTATACTCACAGAGACTTATAAAAACATACAGACAATACATATTAACCTTAGATTAAATATAAATATGACACTATAAACAGATGTCAACCATACATAGATATTATGCACCACTTCTATAAAAATCCTCACAGCGTATCGAAACCTGTAAGTTTACTCTCCCACAATCACCTTAAGCCCCTATAATTACACAATACACTTTAACTTTTGCACAAGGCAACTAATAACATTTACTCATTAACTAATGCTAATACTCCTTTATTGTGAATTCATGTATTGAGTAGTTTAATTGAATGTGGGATAAAGGAATTGATCATTTTGTATTGAGGCATTATAAAATCTGTTCGAAGGTATCAGTGGGTATTCTTCATGCATAATTTGTGAGGGATCATAGGAGACACTAACAGATAGTTTCAACATATTCTTAATGTAAGCAGTTTAAAAGCTCTATTCAAGTGGCCGTCCCACTATCTTAGAACACATCCTTAAGATCCTCCATATCTTGACTTATTTTTGCACAGAAAGATCATTGTACCAGATAGTTATTTAATACTGCATAAAACTTTGTACCACAGAAATTAAACCAAAGGCAAAATCTGACTACAACAAAAAACAGTAACCTGTGAAGAATGTAAATTTGCTGTGTACCTTAGTACAAATAAAGTCAATACGTTCTTTCCAAGAGTTTAACATTGATTCATATTACCAGATTTTATACTGTAGGCTGTAACTTCCTTAATGGACTCATTATGAATTATTACTGGGGAAGGATATTCATCCTGTTCAAAACCAAAAACAATTACTTCCATTTTTCGAAATATTTAATCAAGACATTGCTTATAATATAGTAGGTTATAATATAGTACAATACTGAATAATAGAATATATTATTATCTAGATATTATATATACATATTGACATTACAATCGATCAATCATTAACTGTACATTGGATCATTTCATAGATACCAGAGAATGGCATTGATATCTTGTTTTCTGAGTGAAGGTAAGCCATCTAGATTCTAGAATTATGCAATGTTTTTGACTCAGCATCTGGATTCCTGTTCCTCCCCAGTTTCGCAGTTCATTAAGTCTCAAAATCCTCTCATGGGTCCCACAGTAAAATTATTGTGTAATGGAAATTTTATATTAAATACAGTACGTGAAAAGTGAGTTAAGCTCTAATTTCCTTTGGTGGATGAATCTAGTGGAGTAAGCTTGTGTCTTACTAGACATGATGATTTCTTCAACATTTCCTTTGACAGGGGGCACAGGAAAAGATTTTCCTCTCAGCTCCTTACTTTTTGCACAAGCATACAGTATAAGCATTTCACTGCATTCGTTAGAGCACAAGCTATTTGGCAAAGCACTAAGTTACTGTACAGTATATACCTACTGAGACTCAGGAATCTAAATTCTGTGTATTGTCAAAATATTGCTGTTTTCCAAAGTTTATACTTTAGCTCTCTTTCTGGCATATTACACATCTTTTAAATTATAGGTTCTTTTTCCTGTTACATGGCTAACTGGGCTAAGTCAATCTACATGTCTTTGAAGTAACCTTATATGGTAGGAGCCTTTGCTTCAGTGTATTCTGTTTTTACCTCTGCTGACACCTTCACATTCTCAGATATGAAAATCTATAACCCAGTTGCTAAGATTAAAAAAGGGAAACTTCCAAAGCTGACCAAGATGCAGCTACAGTAGCTTTGATTATCAACTTGCACAGTAGGACAATAGTGGTTAAAAATGAATGCTTTGCTGTGGGTTGACTTCCTGTTTGCTAAGCTACTGCCATTACTTTGTCCCAAATTCATCTTAAATATTAACTCACAATGTTCTTAATTTGCTTGTGGGGGTAAGTACTCCAGAATTTGATTTACTCTTCAGTGACCCACAAAAACAGAGAGTTGATTTTTCAAACTTCAAACATTAATATTGGGACTTTCAACTTAAGACTGTTAGTGTAACGGGAGACGGTTCAGACTCCCGTGTAGTGCGTATTTAGGACCTTATGCAAACGGTAAAATCCAGAAGAGACTGCAGAAGGACAACAGGAAAAACACGGCAGGATCAGGATGGGATAACAGACAAGTGGGCGTGTTCCTGTGCTCCGGGGGCATGGCGCAGGCAAACATCTCCAAAACAATCTTGAAGGGGAAACCAGAAAGCAATCCAAAGTCCATTGCCGGAAGATCCATCCAAACAGACAGGAATGGGGGCGAGGAATCAGGAACAAGGAAGTTAAAATCATAACAGAGCCGTGTACTCCAAGCCCCGGACCCAGATGATCAGGGCGCTGGGGAATAAGACCTGCCCTTGGGCTACCCTCAAGCCCAGGGGATAGGCAGGCCTTGTGGCTTCCATCTTCCAAAACTGAGCCCTGAAGCCCAGAGATGCCAAACTTAAGTAGTGACAGGAAAATAGGAGACAGGTGCACGTAATAATGAAACTGAAATACAAAAAGTTCGGACCGCCCTCTAGAGGAGGGATGAAGACCATGACAGGCTGTGTTTTTGTCCAGGTACACACCTCCACTGGAAACCCATAGAGGATGATATAGTGCGTTCTAATCAATTACAAGATCTTTCCTTCTTCTATCTAAGCATAAAATTTGTCATTGAGGATGGTCCAGGTGATTGCCAACACCTTGTTGATAACATAATAGTTCATATACTCTGTCACCAATACGGGTGTGCCTTGAGGTTCACCTCTGCTCATTTACCCACTGATGGATCAATTTAAATATACCTCCAATAAAAAATACATTGTATGTTTGCTTTAGCAATATGCAGTATATATTTCTCCCCATATTATACCCCTCCCTTTTTAAACTGTTATTAATTTACAATGAAGAGCTGATTGTTTAAGCGGAATAATTAAGCGGGTGATCAGAAGTAATATGTTAGCATCATCCAAAAACTTGCCATTTTCAACTTTATTAAGGTTCTATAATACTCCAGTTAGGAGAGTTAAGTTAAGGTTCTTTTCGACTATGGTAATGGACATTTATTTACCCGTGTTTCATAAGTGCTCCAAAATTAATGCATTCTGGAAATATGTAAGGTCTGTTTTGGGCTACAGTATATATAGATAAGGTATTATTCTCCCACACTTACCAGGAATTATGTTACTCTCTGATATATCTCAGCTAACACTATAAGTTAGTGTTAGACAAGCAAATTTTCTTAGTGATGATTGCAGTGACTGCTCAAAGAGTTGGATAAAACCTGCTATTTTTTTTCTTGGGTTTGTTTATGATTTTCATGATATTTTGCTTCTAGAAAGGTTCACCGCTTGGCTGCATTCAACCTCTAACGCTAGATGGGCAGCTTGGGAAATTGCTATTGATAAAGTACAGATGCAGCCATTCAAAACTCCTCTTTTTCTTTCTCTTCTGTTTTTGACTAACACACTTTAATGTACAGTACATTGCATATTACAATAAAACCTGATTTACATTATTTATTTTAAAATACAGAGGTGGGTGTCAACATACAGATTATGAAAAGCTGGCCACCTGAAGGGACTGTAAGTGAAAAATTAGAGAAACTTATGTAGACCTTCTGTCAAGCTCTTCCTGCTGGCATCTCTAAACATCAGTTGAATGGCTTCAGCTTGCACAAGAATAGTTCTGCTCAAGGTATTAATGGGATCTTTCTGTTTTAATCTGATATTTTGACGTGAAATTGAGTGATTTTTAGATTTTACTGTTAACTTAGAAAATCATTTTATTTATTATTTGTTTATCTGTAATGTGTATGATTTACTGAGTGAATGATGACAGGTTTGGCTCCAAGTGAAACCCCAAGAAAGAGTAGTGATGACAGGGGTCAGTTCACAAAATGCTACAGAGGAAACAGGGAAGTTTAATGTGTCAAGGGGGACACAAGCTACTTTCATCTTTAAGACAAAAAGTCTATGGATAGTGTGGTGCTGGTAAAAAGTTTGAGATCTTCAGGATACAGAAGTAGTCATTATAGAAAAATTATGCTTTTTCTTTGTCTGAAAGGCAGGAGCCATAACCTAAAATCCACCAGGCAGTTGGTGTAAGGGATGATATTAAGAGTACTTGGTTTGACCCTATGTGGTGCTGAGTCTGTAGGCAGCTAGTGTTTGGTGTCCAACTCCCAAGGGCAAAAGGCAAAAGTCGTAGTCGAGGTAGAATAGCTACAGTAGGTCAGGTATCACAAGAGTCAGGTCGAGAGTATCCAAATCCAAAATGAGAAACAAGACAAAGTTGAAGCTGGAGGAAAAACAAGGTTGGCTAGCCAGAAATCAGGTCGAGAGTAGTAAACATGCACAAGAGAAAGCCAAAGGTTATTCTCAATAGTGAGCGTGGACTGAGTGGAGTGAGAGGGTATAAATAGGGAAGAGCATGAGGAATGACAATCGATTAATTAGTGCACGGGTGTTGGTGGCGAGAGGTGTTCGTAGGAATGCGGTTCGTGACAGTTGGAGTCTGGGTTAACGGGTTGATTTCAAGGTTTTGCAGGAGAACCTTAGCAACATTCACTTGGAAAAAACTGAAGACAGATTTGGCTGCTGGAAAAACTGAAAGTAGACTGCTGTGGCTGGATAGGAATAGCCAGAGGTTGGAGTTGTGACACAAAGACCTTTTGTTTCACTTTTGCTTTCAAATCAGCTTGAGGTCCATGGCTTACTGAGTAAGTTGAAATGCTGTTGAAATGTTGAAATGAAAGCAAAAAAGGAGCTATGGAGAGTAGCATGGTAAGGGTTGTCTCTGGTGAGAGCACATGGCAAATGTGAAAATGAAACATGCAGGCAAGATACGTGATATTTATATGTAGTGTAATGCCGCCTGAGGCATGGGATGCCAAGTGGTGGAGCCGGACTGCCCATGAATGAATGCAGCTGTAGGAAGTACAGTATGTGATCTGATCAGCTACAGCTGTGGGTGGCCTTACAAGTACAGACTGTGTATTTCCTTGAGAGTTGAGCAAGCCTCAGCATCAGGCTGAGCTAGCCTCAGGACTGAGAGGGAAAAAAAGCATGTCTTCTGTTTGTTTCCCTAGTGAAATGAAGTGCAATGAGTAGTTCACCCAGCAAATGCCGGACAAGGTAAAAGTTATAGTAAAGGCAGAGCAAATGTAGTGCCAGTATGCGTATAGTTTTAGTATCCTCTCACGAGGCACCAGTAAATGTAGGGGTTTGTGCTTAACTGGGACAATTATTAATTGTGGCAGTAAGTCACAAAATGATTCTTTTGATGGTATTAGAATCCAACCTTGCTGGATATCTCAAACAACGCACACACACAGGTACTTATACACGAGAATACATTTATTAATACATAAATGCGCATATAAACATAACAGATCTTATCGTGAGGGTTAGCAGAATACCAAAGACATATTTTCAATCACAAAGAGTTACAAATACCAAGAGGGACATACATTCAGTATATCATTCATTTAGACCATTTCGTAAATGAACTTGGTTACAACTTCTACACTAGATACTCAAAACAAGTACATAACTCTTAGGAATTAAATTGATATCAACTGGTTGAGATATCAATTGAATTCTTGAGCAGTAATGCAGAATGTTGAATACTCATCCAATTTGTGGGGATTCAGATCTCCTGCAAAAGCAAAGGCAGGCTTGTTGCTGTCCAATCGGCGCTCTCTGGCTCGGAGCCAAGCAGTGCTCGGTGTGGCTTGCGGCGACGTGCTGCTGATGCTCTCTGCAGACTGGCTAGTTAGTGTTGGCTGAAACTAGCAGAGTTTGTGCACAGGAGAAAAGTGAGAAAAGTGACTGTGGGTCCCAGCAGGTCAGGAAGAAGACCGGTTCATTCCTGATGAAGCGGAAGTTCTGAATACTGATTCAGCTGTCCACAGTTCCGACCTGTCCACGAGGCTTGCTGCTGGTGCTAACCTCGGGTGGATTCTTTGGTTACGCGCTGGCAACCTCCACTCTCGACTCTTAGAACAAAGGAAAGTTCTTGCACTCGGACACACTGGCCGTTACGTGGTGTTCCGGGCTGAATTTGAGGATGTTCAAGAGGAGCCCTGAGGCTGAATGTCCAGCAGGCACGCTAAGAGAATGTCCTGTGCTTGGGAACTGTGTTCCCTTGGGAACTGTTCTGCGCTTCCCAACTGTTCTGCCCTGCGAACCGTTCCACAGGCGCTCTGTTTTGTCTGTATTTACCTAGAGGAACTGCAGGTTGTTTATTGGTTGAAAGTTTCATGGGCATCAGAGACCCACATGGGGTTAACCTGCCCTACCAGTTCCTGATTGGCTGATGATGAGTAACCATGCCCTCTGACCTTAGGGTCATAAGCCAACTTTGAATAACACTTTCCCTTGGAATCTCAGACTTTTAGCCGCCAGATGACCATTTATTAAGGTTGGTTGATGTGCCTCAGCTTTTGGGAGTTGCTCCTTATCAGGACACTCTATCAGCTAGAAAAACATCTCAATGTGAACCAAATGGAATGGCCTCTCTGACAAGCACCACTGAGATGAAGGAGAGAGGAACTGGCAAGGGAGCAGAAAACTTAATTCCTGTACTTTAATAAGCCTCGCCGCTACATAGTTATGTGTCAGCCTGACTCATGCAAAGGCACAGCAGTGAGACTGAATGGGTCGAAGATGAGAGAGAGCAGGACTATTTTAGTTTTTGTACAGCATCAGCTCCTGAGATGCTACCAGTCTGATGTACAGTAAGTGAACAGGTCTCACTACGGAGTATGTATAGCAGTGTCTTGCTCAGCAGGAGGCTAGTGACTGCTGTAGTTGTCTGTGTTGTATTGTGAGAGAGGCAGTCTTCCATGTATGAGTGTAGACTGCTATGTACTGTACTGTACAGTATGTAGTGAGCCAGTTTGTAGTTTAGGATCCACTTCAGCATAAGGCTGGCAGCTGCACATTGTGTGGGAAGCCAGCAAGCAGAGCAGATTGCTGCCTCCTTTGAAAGGGGAATGAATTAAGATCTAGGGGATCTGTCTGTGAGAATTTTATAACAGCCAGGTCTGTAGGTGCGCCAAAGGAGCAGGGTATTGGAGCTGCAAGGTTGCTTATTCTGTTTGTCATGCCTGAGTGTGCTTGACCGAAAAAACCAAAGGCAAGGCCCAAGGGTCATAATGATATGTATTGCTGTTGCTGATTTTGTGAAAGTTTGCAATAGTTTGCCAGCTAAACTAAAGGAAGTAGCTTTTCCCTCACGTTCCTACCAGCTCCATTTTGTTTGTTGTTTTCTTTTCTTTGGCACCACTCTAGTTCCTTACCCCGTGTGTTATCGTGTTTTACCGGTCACTTATTCAATTTAAAATAATCACTTTTGCACCCACTTTTGTTATCACGCTTCCTAGTCCCTCACCAGAAACCACCTGCTTTATCCTAAATGTTACACCCCTTTACCCCTAGACACTTGGGGTCGTAACACCACATTATCAAACACAAGAAAAGCTGTTTGAAACTGCAGATTCATTAGTTTCTTAAAGCAGTATTTATTGACTGGATCATTATGCAGATGTACCTTCTCCTTGCAGTACTCAACTAAAATTTGGATGTTACTCATCAACGATCATAAAGCAAAGTGGCTTGAGAGCCTTCTTACTTCGTTTAAAGGTCTAAAAGCAATGGACTTACATTCTAACACTTTTGCTTATTCACTGAACTCCGCTTTCCTTACAGACGATCTGCTGAACAACGTATAAACTGTTCTAAGAAACATTTCAATGTCTGCCATTAAAGATACGTATTTCCAAGGGTTTTCTATACTTAAATCTTCGCAATGAGCTACAGTACACAGTGCTGCTCTAGCAGATGTGGAATGCTACGACGAAGCACTGCAGCAATGCCATTGTTCTTCCCTAGAATAACTGATCCACCATCCGAAGTAAACATAACCATTTTCTGCATTCTTAACAAGTTGTCCTTGTAAAACTTCTCTATTGCTGATGCTACTGAACTACTGTCACACATAGTTAAACTTACAATCCCAGCAAACACTTTCACATAAAAAAGTCATGAGGCCAAAACTTTGCATATAAGATAAGCATTTTTGTTACTGATATGTTGGTGCTCCCGTCTACCACAAGCGTATGGAAATTGGTGCTGCACAGTTCACTCATGATATTATTGTTAACTACATCTTTAATGCACTCTACAATCTCAAATGCATACTGTAGTTCTTGCTCCGCCAACTTTCAGGGATTGGTGTATATTTCGCCATGTGGTTGTGTACATCTTGCACTGCAACCATAGCTTTCAGACAGATTTCCCAAACAACACCATCATGACTGTCCTGATATTGAAAAATGTCACTCAGCTTCACCATCTGCTCTGACACAGAATTTGGTAATTCCGTGTTTACGAGTTCTTTCAACCATTGGATTTTAAATCGTGTGCTATACTTTTTCTTTGCAGGCGCTGTTGTAGACTGTTCGCTTAACTGACATTTAGACATAATGGTGATTAACAAAAGTAATACATTGAAATAACATTAATGTAATATGGTTCAAATATTATACAGTTGTCTCTCTACGCAACGCCTCACAATGACTCTACACATTATAAACAGGAAAGGACGAAAGCATAATATTGTGTGCTAACTTATGTACGTCAAAGAAAGTAAATAAGTAAGATTAGAGCCTCAACCATAGATACATGTGAAGGTCACCATTAACAGGAAAATACCAACAGTCACAGTCAAAAATTTTTGTGTGCACATTTTTGTTACTTCCCTCTGAGTTTGCGGCAGTTTAAAAAGAGGTGCGCAGCCACGCTGCTGCGCAGCTTAGAGGGAACAGTGTTCACTTCTGATGCAAGTGTGTGAAGACAGCAGGGTCCAGACATGAGAGAGAGGTGAGCTGGCAGCTACAAGTAAACAGCCTGAAGTGCAAGGATGAGGCGCCAGTGGCTGTGAGTTATGTAAGCCTGTGAGACTGAGGTGCTGAGGTGGCTGTGAGTAGCTGCGTGTTATGTGTTAATGTCGTGTCATATGCATGTGAAACGCAACCTGGTGGCACAAGGTGGAGGCGCTGATTGGAGTAGGGAGGTTCCCGACAGGGGGACAAGAAAGTCATCGAGGAGGATGGCAAGGCTCCGATTAGTGCTACTGTATGCCAGGCTGCCAATAAGATAAAGGCAGTTCCAGCCAAATGGTTCCAGCTTCCTCTGCTATTTCCCAGAAGAGACTTGTGAATGAAGATCAAGATGGATATAGTTCACTTAGCCAGGATACTGTGAGCAAAGGACTCAGCAATGTTTAGTAGATCCTTGAGCTGACCTCTGGGAGGTCATGGAATGGAGACATACTGTACAGTATGTGTAAAAGGATGTATGGAATGCTGTGGCAGATGGAATATTTGAAGTACAGGTCTCTGACTTTGGGAATGCATGAGAGAAGTGCTCAGAGTACAGATGCAGCCATTCAAAGTGCGCGGTACAGACACATACCGGAGGTAATTGGCTACGGCGTTATGCATTGTGACGCATGATGACGCGCAGTACCACAGTACATGATTGGTTGACCGACAGGGGCACTCGTGGTCCGTTGGTCTGTCGTAGAAAGATTTACAGTAAATGTCTTTACTGTGCCCGTTTTAGTATTGAATATTTATATGGAATTTTACCACTGAAGGGAAATCTTAGTAGCTGAGCATAAAAAGAATAGGAGCATACTGTAACGCGTGTGAAGGCTATAAACGATATTAATTTTGGAACATAAACATACAGTATATGGCTGGTCTTGGTACTTTAAAGAAAAAATACACACCAGTATTCCATTTCTCCCTAAACATTTTAAGCATCGAAGTCTTTAACTAATGAGATACCGGAGTCAACAAGCATACTTTTAGAATTTGATTAAAAGGGAATATAATATGGAATCGCGTATCTAAAGAAATTAATAACGATATAATTATATTCATGTACCGCAACACAAGAATAGTACACGCTGTACATTGTCTGTTGATAATGTTTCTGTAGTGCTTTTTCAGCACTCTGCATGTGACCTTGCTGGTGGAGCTGTGGGTTAGGTTCCTGACTCCCATGTCACATGGTCTGTGATCAAATCCCACTAGAACTATGATTTTCTTTTTTAACAAACATTTCTTTGAAAAAATGAAATGTTTCCCTTGGTCAGAGATTAAATACAACCTCACTCGTACCAAACAAATTTATATTTCTAAATATGATCGAATTTAAGTCATTTTAATAACAATGAATAGACACCTATGCGTTACAAAATAAACATTTATATTGATTTGAATCACGTTTTTATTTAAATCGTAAATGCGTGTTTAAATATATGTTTTTTTGATTCACAATCAGACAAATGCAACATAAATTGAT
Organism: Lepisosteus platostomus; assembly: GCF_059453375.1. Taxonomy (NCBI): domain Eukaryota; kingdom Metazoa; phylum Chordata; class Actinopteri; order Semionotiformes; family Lepisosteidae; genus Lepisosteus; species Lepisosteus platostomus. Next base: position 53,573,004 of record NC_142616.1, read on the forward strand.
ATCTTTGTCTTCTAAGTATCTTAAACTTTCAGCATAGCTTTTTCCCCGTTAAGATGTATTTTTCTTGGGATCTTGGGATCAAACGTGGAAAGATTAGATTGTAGTCGTTTTTATTTTTTAAATACATTTTATAAAAGTGTAATCTATGCTAAAAAGTTGTACACCACCTGCTATAAAGATACATATTGTAATACTTTCGGGTTCGGATAGGACAGACACGAGAACTCAGACTTGCGGAGTTAAAGCAAGTTAAAGCCTTGATTTTATATATCACCTTTAAAAGTGGAATCTCAAAGCAAAGTAAATACCCAACACTGATTGTACCCATCTGTCATGCTAATAAGGCACATTGAATTGAATTGAATTGAGGGAGAGGGGGGGGAGGGCGAGCGAGAGAGCCAGGACAGACAGGCAAATAAGATACACTCCACAGACATTCACAACAGCGACATATCATAAAACGTTTGCACATATAGTTAAGTTATTACTTGGTTTTCAAAGTGCAATGAAATACAATATTGTTGTTGTTGCTGTTATTGTTGTTTTTATCCTGTAAAGCGTTTTGAGAAGACACCTTTAAAGGCGATATATAAAAGCGCTGTTTCTTATGGAATGTGTTCCGCCGGGGATTCAAAAAAAATTTTTTTTTTATCGCGTAACTAAGGAAATAGCAGTATAACTTTGTTCATGCACAAACAGTGGCATGTTACATTATTAATTTGGGTGTCTCCTCTTGCCAGAAAGCTCTAAATTGCATTTTGAGTGCGGTTTTTGACTTTTTCTAAATTGCAACCCATAAATAAAGCTGATACAGTTTAGACTTTGAATTATTTTAAACTGTATTACAGCAGCACAATGGACAATGCAACGTAAATTGCAAAAATGCACTTGGAATCTGTCCAAGCCCTACTTTGTCAGGCATTTTCTTTTACTGCATGGACATAAAAACTCCCTTGCTTTTAACAGAGCGTTTCATAATTTCTAACTACGAAAATTATTTAAACTGCGACACTTATCATTCATTCCATTCCATTCCATTATCAGTCTTCCATTTCTCCCTAAACATTTTAAGCATGAAAGTTTTATGAAACGGTACCCAAATATGCGATTGCTGTATAGAATGAATTTTAATTTTAAAAAATTATTTAACACGAAAATTAAGCTGTTTACATCTTCCGCCTGAGAACAGTCACCCGTTGCTACCCAAGGACATTAGCTAGCCAATATGATAAAGAAATAAATGATTATTTTGTTTATTTCTTTTGCACATTTATTTGAACATTTCCATCGATTGTACAAGCACTTGGAAACTTTCCAATCCCTAGTTCATCAGGCATTTTCTTTTACGCTGCGGGCATTCTCCCAGTCTGGCGCCGGTCTGTGTCTTCTAGGATATAATGCCAGCGAACTCTTGTTTTTATGTCCACTATAACAGACAATCTCCTTTGCTTTTAACCGAGCGTCTAACCCCTCTGATTGGAGATAAAAGAGGTTTGCTATACATACTGTACCAGGAAGATGATTTATTTCTATTCGAAACGTGTATTTTAAAAGTTTAAGAAGTAAAAACCGTACAGCGTACACAGATTTCTAAACTGATCAGGATCGTTATCTTTGTCTTATCCATAATAATGTTCACCGCTCTGTTCAGCAAATTAATAATAAACTTTATTTTATATAGCGTTTTTATACGAATAAGTAATTAGATTGTTCATAAACTTAATCACTTTTTCTACATAAACACAGCATGATTGCTCTCTGAAAATGCTTTTTCTTTTTATTTAGGTTCAGATTTCAACTATAGATCGTATTATTATAAACTTTCTTGGAAAAATGTCTTTTATGTAAAAGTACTGTACTTCCTCGGCTTTGGAGGGGGGAGGTGTCTTTCGCTGGAAATCTCACCCCCTTCTACTTTGAAAATACCTGTGAAACCGGTTTAATTCGTCACAGCCAGCACTCCCGCAGAGAGGGGGGTTGTACTCGTTAATGTCTTAGCCGGAACACATCATTATATCTCATTTTGTATTTCTATAAAAAAATCGTTTGCCCAGCTTAACACTATTGTTGTTATTGTTTTTATCCTGTAAAGCGCTTTGAGGAGCACAGCTTTCTCACCACTTAGATTACTTTTTGATACCATCCTTACACAAAGCAGAAACTTCTTGTATTTTCCGATGACATACAAGTGGAAAGATTACAGATTTTAATCGTCTTTTTTCTGAACCAGGGAAAATCTGATCATGTTTCTCTATAACAATAATAAAAAACTTTATTTTACATATCACCTTTAAAAGTGGCATCACAAAGCAATACAGTAGATGTAAACCACAGACAACATATTAATGATTAAAGTAAATACCCAGACAAACGCAAACGCGTTTTTAATAAAATGCTTTTATTCATTCAGCAGAGAGAGAGCGTAAGACCTGTTCCTTTTTCTGATCACTCGCTCTCTGGATAAACGTCTCACCTGTCCTGTTCTTTGTTTTCATAATTTGCTGATTATGCCCTCTGCGATCCACTCCTGCCCTCACACCTAAAGACACTATTTTAAATTTCTTTGCGCGGTCCATTGTGCAATTAACCCTTGTATGTGCTGTCCTTAAGGTGATATCTCATAAAGGTGATATGTAAAATAATGTTTTTATTATTTTTATAGAGAAACATGATCAGATTTTCCCTGGTTCATAAAAAAAGATCTAAAGCATACTAGTTTGTTACTAGTATACTTTTAATACAGTCTTTGCTGTGCTCTAGAGGATCCTTGTGATATTTCGAGCTCTGGTTGAATGATAAGTGTCGCAGTTTAAATACATTTCGTAGTTGGAAATTATGAAACACTGTTAAAAACAAGCGAGTTTTTATGTCCGTTGCAGTTTTTTTGCAACATGAATATAATTATATCGTTATTAATTTCTTTAGATACGCGATTCCATATTATATTCCCTTTTAATCAAATTGTAAAAGTATGCTTGTTGACTCCGGTATCACGTTAGTTAAAGACTTCGATGCTTAAAATGTTTAGGGAGAAATGGAATACTGGTGTGTATGTTTTCTTTAAAGTACCGAGACCAGCCATTTACTGTATGTTTAAGTTCCAAAATTAATATCGTTTATGGCCTTCACACACGTTACAGTATGCTCCTATTCTTTTTATGCTCAGGTACTAAGATTTCCCTTCAGTGGTAAAATTCCATATAAATATTCAATACTTAAATGGGCACAGTTAAGACATTAAATATACATATACATGCGGTATACAGTACAGTTTGCATACAGTAATATGTTTATGTTCCTAAATCAATCTCTTTAAGAGCATGTGAAAGGCATGGTGAATCGATTCTCAAAAATTACTGTACTTTGCATGATTGGAAACAAATGCGTGATTGCAAAATGCTGTGGTGTTACTTTTACAAAGACGGTCAATGAAAAAAATAATGTGGACCAGGGCAATACTTTGAGTTTACAGCTTGTCCAAGGTCATTCATTATTAATACTATTAGTAATATCTTCGTTAAAGACTTTGATGGCGACAGCTCAAACATGAGAGGTTGAGCTTTATTAGCTCCACCTTGCGGAAATTCCGGATACTATTATTTTGCTTGCGGTATTATAGGAGAATTTACGGGAACTAGCGGTATTTACCGGTAACTCGCGGTAGACTGCGTAAAGCGCACCACAAAATAATGCGGTATCGCCCGCACATTTTGAATGGCTGCATCTGTACCTTAGTGAAGTTATAGCTTAGGGAACGAGAGGAAGAAAATGTTTCATAGGTTATCTGACCCAAGCGTTGTACTCCTTGAGTACAAGATGTTCCCCAACGAAGGGGAAAGAGACAACACTACTCTTGGAGGAGAGTATGTGAAAAAAGGAAAATATATTGTAAAAACGCTTCCCCAATGGACTGTGACATGTCAATTGCCATGGGCCTGCCTGGAACATGCCTTTTAGTGGTTGTCAGTGTACAGTAGATAGGTAGAAGTGAAACTGCTCTTTAACTTTTGAAATTTGGATGAGCAGCTGCCATTGAGAATCGACTTTGTTTCTAGTCCATTGTGTGCTTGATACTTGAGGCTATATCTCTGCTAAGAGAAAGCAGATTGTACACATAAAGCAAAGATGTTGCTTTATTTATAAACAACTATGCGATTACCATACAGCATCTTCATTATTTTTGATGTTTTTGATTTAGCTTGGTTATTTCCCTTATGTACTGTATAATGCACAAACACATTCATAGGTTAAGGGGTATTATATTAGTGAATAACAGAGAATTAAACTGCAGAATACTTAATTTAATGAATATTTTTCCTTGCTCCAGTAATCAATAGAAATGCTAGACATTTCCTACTTTTTAATAATGAAAATGTCATGCATTTCTGTTTGGGGGATTAGATAATCCTAATATTATAATGAAGTAGAAGGGCAAGTGTCTGCGATGACTGATGTTGTGTAGAATGATTGATAACACCACCCAGCTCCAGAACTTTTTTTGCTTTCCATGTTTCTCTTCAGACCTGGCAGCCCTGTCTTGGCTTCATTTGTAGCAGCAACGGTACAACCACTTCAGTACTGAAAATTTAGGCCACAGAGGATACATATTGCTAGCCAAAGATGGGACAACTCCCTTAGGGCAGAGACAGATGGAGTAGTGACTCTGTATGTGTGATCATTCCAAATGACTTCAAAAGCAGGTCGAGATGCATTAATAAGAGGTCATCCTGGTATAGAATTTTCACAAGTCATACACAAAATAACCAGTGTACCACTAACCAGCAAAAGTGGATGGTCTCAAATGCAGGTCTTTACAGGTCTTTCTTAAACTGAAATCAAGTACATCAGTTTTCTATCTTTATGTTACAGTCCATATTTTAGCAAAATGTCACAGGCTGCCAGGTTTTCAAGTATGATCAATTAATGCATAATATAACAAATTTGAGAACAATAAATCCTTATTTACTTGGGGGTTAATGACAAACAGGTGGTTTGTTAACTATAGAGAAACGTGAACATCTCTGCCATAACAATGAATGGTTATGCCCCAATCCATCCTAGTAAAAACATAATATCTAAGTAAAAAAACTGTAATACCCTAAAATAATTCTATTGTTAATGATTTCAGAAACTATCTGGGAAAAAAAACAGCTGATTCTGAATTCAGTTTACAAAATTCTAAATCAAAGTTTAATTTCTTTCATAAAGGATTAAAAAATAGACTGATTTGAATGTCTCATTAAAATATACATTTCATCTTATGTTTATCTAGAAAAAGAATGTTCTGAATGGAATAAACAATATAATTAAATAAATACAGCAACATTTTTTATTAAGTCCACAGGCCAGAGCATTGCTTAAAAGGAAGCAACTTCCATTGTTATTTGTTAATATTTAAATCTATAAAAAACTCACAGAGAAAATACATTTTCTTCAAATGTGCTTGAAGAGGTATTTAATTGTTTAATCACAAAAATCAAAATGCAATTTGCTACACACTGCTATGTAACAGAACCACATTTGGACCACTCCTGGTTCAAGGAAAGGAACCTGACATCGTGCTTAGTACCCCTTTTTTAAAACAGTAAAATATACATACAGGCAGTAATTCTTAGAGAAACAATTTATGATTTAAATTTTATGACCTAATCCAACAATCCTGCAGGGAATTTGAAAGTATCATTTGATCATGTGGGTAGCATTCCACACTGCTGAATAAATTGCAGCACTGCCTAGAGCTATGAATGTAATGAAGTAAAGGCAATTTTAAGAACTGGTGAATTATTTAAGAGTTATCCTCTTTAAACATCCTTGTAGCATTACTTCGGTTGAATGTTCCCATGACACTTTTAGAAAGAATAAGTTCTGAAAGAGTTAACTCCAGATTTCTGGCATTATTACACACTGGGATTACACAAGCTATCCTTTCCAAAGTTACCCCTTAGTTTCTCAGTTCTTCTCCTGATCTACTGTGTAGTTGGGCTGATAGCACATAAAAGTTGCTGCAAATCTCTGGCATGGGTGCTACACAGAAGTGGTAGATGAAATGGATTCCCTTCTATGTGTAAAGTGCTTTGGGATCCTTTGGAATGAAAAGTGCTATAAACATATAAGGATTATTACTAAATCAATAACATCACCTACAGTAACTATCTTGTCAATGGTCAAAAATTTTCCTTATCATTTAACAAAATAAATGGTGTATAGGCAGACAAAAACCGTTATCACTGAAAATAATCAGTACTGGCTTTTTCATGATGACAATGACCAATTCAAAATACTACACCATATTTTACCCCCTGAATATATGTGTGAATACTCTATATACATTTAATAATTTACCACCAACAAATGAAGATGTTATTACTTTTTTTTGCTGCATATTGACCGTGAATTTTAAAGAAGTTCATTACACTGCCATAGATGCTAATGGGCATAATATATAATCTTTGAGTACTCCAGCATTTTTTCTCATGTTGATTTACTGCAGAAGTGGAAAAAAATGAGATGTCACATATCAATAAAACATGTATGCTGCATTAATTTAAAGTGTAGGATAGGCAGTATGGTGGAAAACACTATTATGTAGATAAATAGAGTTAATTGAGCAAAACAGTGCCAGGATTTATTGAACGATTTGTATTTCAGCATTTCAAAAGTGCACATCCAATGCAAAGAGTTGCATAGCTAAGCGTATAAGGGAATTAAGTCTTTTTGAATCTCTGAGTCTTGGTGACATTAAGGTTTTCTTATTTATGACTTGTTTCCATCATGATGTAATGTAAATCATTGACCTTCATGTGTGTTAAAGAACACTGTGTAGTACAACTCACAGTATCACAGAGTGCGCAGATGTTCATGAATTCCATTGGTCCTTTCAACCAGCTCAAACTCTATTTACCAATGCCTGCAGGATGAATACAAGACTTGAAGATTTATGGTAGATGCTATTTCAGTATAAGGAGATAAGTAGCGACTGTTGATCATGAAGAATTCTACACCTGGCATCCTGGAATGCAGTCTGCTCTAACCAAATGCATTGTGAGTCTCAGATCTTTGGTATATCTCAATACTGTGAACACTTTTTAGATCTGTATGGTATACAGTGCATTTATACATACTGTACAGGAGGATTTGTGAAGAAAAAATGAATAGCATTCAGAGCTAAAACTGCAATTCATTTGTTAGCGCCTTAAGTCAATTAAAAAGTATGAAGTCCATTTTTCAGGCTGAGTCAATAAACTGTTTTAATCTATTTAAATAAAAACATATTTGATTTGCTTCAAAGCTTAATTGCCACATCTAAATTAATCTTGTACTGTTACAGCTAAGGGCGTTACCACAGGAAACAACTATTTCCTAAGAAAACAAAATAATATAGACTTCTCATGCTTCTGACTTAGATGAGGAACACTGATAATGATGAAGATGATAATGATGATGATAATGATATCATTGGTCATAATATCAGAGGTAGTAGTAACAGTAGCAGTGTTAGTATAGTGCCATTTCCACTAGAGGTCACTGCAACCAATACAATTTAAATTAAATAATTATTTTTCAAAGTTAAAAAGTATCCAAACCTCAATTTAACTTAATTATCAGCTCGAGTTGAGGGAAAAGGTAAGAGGCAATCAGGTTAATTGCTCATGAAACTGATATCATCGTGTGACACATATCAGGTGGTAGTTCAAGGCATCTGTCAGCCTGTTCAAGAGAAACAAATGCCTCCACATTCCAGCATGAGTCTTTTGCTACAAAAGCATCTGAATTAGAAAAGGTACTAATACATACAGGCATGTATGCATATGCACACTTCATAGCTATGCATGAAAATGTTCAAGAAAAGGATACAATTGATGGGGATAAAATGTAATAGACTATTCTTTCCTCATACAGTATGTACAGTACCTAGATTTGTGCTATTGCACCACTTATTTCCTGCTCTTTTGAAAATCTTGTTTTTTCTTTTCTGGAACACAGCTGCAGAGAGTTCATTAGTCTGAGCAGAGCAAGACAGGTGTCACCAATCAGTGTTATGAGAAGACAGTATGACCCCACTCGACAAGTCACAGTAGATATGTATGGCAAGGAAAGGTGCACATTATTATCCTTGGTTTAGAAAAAAATTGTCACCTAAGATTATTAATAAACCTCATGGTGTTTCCTCTCCAGTAAGGTATTGGGTGTTGCAAGTTTTCTAGATATATTGCATAAATCTGACAACATTTCACAATGGCTGTTTTAATCATAGATGTTAAAGGCAAAATTATGATTAAATGGAACGCAAACACATGTTAGGTATCTGTATCTGTATTTTTCTTTCTGCAGATGTTTTTGTAGAAAACCCATTTTTAAGAATCATTTTTTAAATTCTTTTTTTGGATAATGCCAATTATTTTTCTGAGGATGAAAATGATAGCTTATATCTTGTACGCGTACAGATGCAGCCATCTAGAATGTATGTCACAATTCATATTAGCATAAAGCAATCTGCAGTAATCTTCAGTTTTGTTCACCATGCTGAATTCTGCCCTTCTCTGCTCAACGAAGATCAATAGATGGTACAGTATGTGATGTGTTAGAGTTGTGTTACTGAAACAGTAGCTTAATTTCATTTGTTTTTTCTTAATCTAATAATCATATTTCTTGACAATATAACATAAAAATATATAGGAAAAAGTAATAGGTTTATTCCATACTGAAAAAAAGAAGAAAGGAAACACAACGTTTCAGCCGTGGAGCCTTCTTCAGGTGTGAGAAAGACAAGGCAGTAAGCAAAGGTAATGTAGCGGTAGAACAAAGGCTGGGAGATAGGAGGAGCGAGTGGTGGGAGCAGGGGACAGAAAGAGAGGCCAATCAAGAGGTGTGAAGTCAGAATAGGTGTGGAGAGGTGTGAAATGAAACCTCCAATGGATGGAGAAAATTTAGAAAAAAAGTAGTCTGTCATTAAGAGAAGGGGGAAGGTGTGAGATCCTAGCTGCAGGATAATTTTGGTTCCTGTAGTCTTTCTGATGTATGAGTTTGGAAAACCGTCTTTGAGAACACAGACGGAGAGATTATAGTGGTCATGGCCATCAGAGGTGAAATGGGAAACAATGGGCTTAGAGAGATCTTTAATCTTCACAGCTCTATCATGTTCTCTGAAATGGTCTCCGAATCTCCTTCCTGTTTCCCCAGTGTAGATGGCTGGGCATTTACTGCAAGAGATACAGTAAATAAGGTTTCTGGAGGTACACGATGTCATCTGAGTGATCTGGAATTTTCCTGAGGGGCCTTGAATGAGTGTGGTGTTAGATATGTACTTGCAGATGTTACAGCAAGATCTGTTGCAAGGGAAAGTGCCTGGTGTGGATGGTTCCTGAGGGTGGTCAAGGGAGTTGTGAACAAGAAGATTATGCAGATTAGGTGCTCGGCGGTATGAGATGATGGGGTGGTCAGAAAAGAGGGCCCCAATGGAGGGATCATCCTGTAGGATGGAAAAGTTGTCATTAATAGTTCTAGGGATAGGAAGTGTGTTGGGGTGGTAGGGAAGCACCAAAGGAATGGAGTTGTTACGGCGGGAGTTGCTCGAGTTGATGGTCCGAGGGGTGTTTTTGGCTCGGGCAAGGGCCCTGTCAATAATACTGTTAGGGTATCCTCTGTTGATGAAAAAAGAGTACATTTTGAGGGCTTGGTTCTGGAAATCTCACTGCAGAGTCATCATAGCCAAAGGAACTGTGAAAAAGGTAGAGAGTTTTTAGTGTGTTTGGGGTGAAATGAGCTATACAGGATATACTGTAGTTGTATGGATCAGTGGGTTTGTAATAGACTGAAGTAAAGAGTTGGGGGTATTTAATGGAGAAGTTGATGTCTATAAATGGAAGAGTAGTGGAAGATATGTTAACTTTATGTTTGAGGGACAGGTGGAAGTGGGTAAAATGATGCAGAAAGTGCTCAAGCTGGTCGTTAGAGCATGTGGCAGCACTAACGCAGTCATCAATGTATCACTTGTAGAGGTCAGGGACAAAACCAATGTAGGAAGTGAAGAAGCGTTCTTCTACCCAGCCGACAAAAATATTGTTATAGCTGGGTCCCATTCTGGTGCCAATGGTGACTCCACTAACATGTTGGTGACTCCACTAACCTGTTGATAAAAAAAGGCATTCAGCATGAGAACCAATTCTGCAAGGCATACCAGGGTGTGGGTGGGTGGATCAAGTACTGTGTGTTTGTCCAGCGTGTAGTTGAGGGCTGTAAGACTGTCATAATGAGGAATGATGGTGTAAAGAGATGTGATGTCCATGGTAAAACTGAAGCATTTGGGGCCCTGAAATTGTAAATCATTAAAAAGTTGGAGAGTGTGGTTGGTGTCCTTGATGTAAGAAGGAAGACCTTCAACCAGCGGTCTCATAAGGTTGTCAAGAAAGGCCGAGGTGTAAGTAGTCAGTGTCACGCCCTCTGCAGCCAGAGGGCGCTCCTTCTCTGTCCTGTCCCTAGTTTCCGGTCTGCTGTCCTTCCTGTCCCTCTCTTTCCCTTGGGCTATATATTTCCGGGTCTTGCACTCTGTCCTCGCTCAGCATTGAAGTTCGGATGTCCTGAGACCCGCCTAGCACCAGGGCGCCCCACGTCCGCTCCCTGAGGGCATAGGTTTCTATACGGCATTCCTGAACTCTTTGCACTAATGAGCCCGGGCCTTTTTCCCGTCTCGCCGCTACGCATATGGGTCTTTTTCTGCTCTCCTGCTCCCCACGGTTAGTCCCTTTGGACGACCGTGACAGTCAGACAGTTGCATGCTCATGCAAAGGGGTGTCCAGGGGTGTCCGGTTTGTGAATTTTGGGAAGGAGGTAAAATTGAGATACCTGGGGATGTTCAATCCTTATTGCTGATAAGAAGGGAGAAACTGAACTATAAATACAAATTTGGAAAAGCAGAGGATACTTATAAAAAAGATTACGTTTACTAAGTTTTGGGGCACTTGTTTTAAATAGTCGTGTTTATGAGTTATAATATGCTGTTTTGGTGTTTTCTGAGTAATTTCACTATACATTTTGATTCTTTTCATTTTAATTTTAAAATCTGATTCATTTGGTTTGGTGAAACCAATTAGAGTATAACATCAGTAATCTTAATTATTTGTTGTGCATATATACTATTTATATATAGTATATATAATGTTTCTTTGCAGTGGAAAAAAAAAACTGCATTATAAATAAACCCAGCACTAAGAAAGGCTTGTAGTTTTTAATATATATTTAATATAGCTCATGGCACAGAGTATATACAGATGCAGCCATTCAAAGTAAGCGGTACAGACACGTACCCCAGGTAAGATGACACGCGATACCGCGGTGCGTGATTGGTTGACCGACAGGGGCACTCGTGGTCCGTTGGTCTGTCGTAGAAAGACTTACTGTAAACGTCTTTACTGTGCCCGTTGTAGATATTGAATTTTACCACTGAAGGGAAATCTTAGTAGCTGAGCATAAAAAGAATAGGAGCATACTGTAACGCGTGTGAAGGCCATAAACGATATTAATTTTGGAACGTAAACATACAGTATAAAGCTGGTCTTGGTACTTTAAAGAAAAAAATACACACCAGTATTCCATTTCTCCCTAAACATTGTAAGCTTCGAAGTCTTTAACTAACGTGATACCGGATACGTCAACAAGCATACTTTTAGAATTTGATTAAAAGGGAATATAATATGGAATCGCGTATCTAAAGAATTTAATAACGGTATGATTATATCCGTGTACTGCGGCAGAACTGTGTAGGGCTGTTTCGCCTGCCTGATCATGCGAGCTGTCTTGTAGCCTACTGGTCTAGGTGCGTGACTACCAACTGGCAGGTTGTGTGTTCAAATCCAGCTGGTGCTGGACCTTTCATTTTTATTTATTTATTTTTTAATCGCGTAACATAAACATATTACCGTATGCAAACTGTACTGTATACAGTATGTATATGTATATTTAATGTCTTAACTGTGCCCGTTTAATTGAATTAAAAAAAAATTATTTAACACGAACATTAAGCTGTTTACATCTTCCGCCTGAGAACAGTCACCCGTTGCTACCCAACGCAGAATGGTGATTGGCTGACACTATCTGACACCCCTCTGATTGGAGAAAAAAGACGTGCTGGTTTGCTATACCAGGAAGAGGATTTCTTTCTATTCAAAACGTGTATTTTAAAAGTTTAAGAAGTAAAAACCTTACAGCGTACACAGATTTCTAAACTGATCAGGATCGTTATCTTTGTCTTATGCATAATAATGTTCACCGCTCTGTCCAGCAAATTAATAATAAACTTTATTTTATATAGCTTTTTAAACGAATAAGTAATTAGATTGCTCATAAACCTAATCACTTGCTTTTTCTTTTTATTTAGGCTCAGATTTCAACTATAGATCGTATTATTAATAACCATAATAACAACCAACCAACAAAAACAACCATATAAACATAATACCAACCAAAAACATAGATAACAACCACAATACAAAATCAAATAATCAAACCATTTAACACTCGCAAAGTCCTCCAATTATCATAATCCCGCCCCTTATGCAAAACCAAACCTTCCTCCCATCCCAGTTTATCCTGTTTATCATAAACAAAATCCACCTCAATTTTCAACATAAAGCATTACACAAAATCAATACCTCAACACTCCATACTCAACAACGATAATTCACAAACAGCCAGAACATGTAACTACACATTCCCAAACAGACCTAATTTCCATAGCCCCGCCCCTTATGCAAAACCAACATCCCTCCCCTGTTCTCTCTCTCCACTGGCGGTTGTAATTGTTTTTATTTTCAAATAAATTTTAGCAAAGTCATGTATTTTAAAAATCTTAAGATTTTTTTATTTATGTCTTTATTTAGTGGTTTCATTAGTGACAAAGGCTAAACTTTCTTGGAAAAATGTCTTTTATGTAAACCATGTTTGCTATTAATTCATTCAGGGCTAAAATATGTTCATTGTCTTCTAATGAAAGAAGGGTTCCTTTCGCCGTAGTCGGGAGCCTAGCCTTTAACTAGTAAGTACTGTATTTACTGGGTTTTTGAGGGGGGTGTCTTTCGCTGGAAATCTCGCCTCCTACTTTGAAAATACCCGTGAAACCGGTTCAATTCGTCACAGCCAGCACTCCTGCAGAGAGTTGGGTTGTACAGTACTTGCAGTGTATACAGTACACGCGTTATGCTCTTCGTTAATGTCTGTGAAGTTTTATTTAATCTCTGAGCCATACTGATTCTTCTGGAAGCACAACAGTATTCCACTTTCTCCCTAAACATTTTTAGGATCAGAGTCTTACATGTGGTTATTTCGAAAACGTTTGTACGTGCTCCTTCTTACCATGTTACTGTTTACTGTTACTGACCATATTAAGTTTAAGTGCCTGTGGGCACTTTTCCTGTCCGTGGGGGGTGGACCGTCTTTCATTAGAAGGTTAGTCTGTTCTACTCTGAGAATGTAGAGGGGGTGGGAAGTGCCCGCGGTCATTTAATTAGTATTAAAATCTTAGTTATCTTTCTAGTTCACAGGTTTGCATGCATAATTTAATTTTGAAAGCCACTGAGACATCAGGTACTACTGTTGTATTTATGAAAAAGAAACAAAACAAAAAACATACTAACAACTGTGCCATCCTACTCCTTAGTTAATATATTTTATTATTCATAAACAGTTAACATTGTTAGCAAAATATTTTGAATTATATTTAACCCTATTTTTTCTTTAGTTTTGTATTTAACTTATTATATGATAGTCAGACTTAATGTATATTAATGTATATTTGAACAATGAAAATATATTTTTACAAGATTTTACATTAAGCACTTAAAATTAATATGGTTAATAATAGTAAACTGTAACATGCTGTAACAAGATCGGTTAAACTTCGAAGAAAATCCTTTCAGAGAAAATGTTTCAGGTGTGAAGAACAAACCTGTTCCCACACACCCTGCCCCCACTACCATTAGAATATACACAAACATTTTAGCGTTTCATTCTGAGCAGAAGACCCTCACACCTGAAGAGTGCTGGCTGTGACGAATTAAACCGGTTTTACAGGTTTCAATCACAGATTGGGACTCAGTAAAGTAACACACAGAGCCACTGGATTTGATAATACTGTACCTAACCAAAATCCGCAATATGGAAACAGAACCTGTGTAATTGTTGATAGATGATGTACTCGTAACATTTTTTCAAGACGAACTACAACATTTAAAAAATGACTTGTATGTACTTGATATCTCTAATCAATCCATGGGTTCCAGCACAAAACGAAACTAAAACGCATACCGTTTAGCGCTTCTTATTAGTTGCTCAAAAGTAATTTGACCGTATGAAATGCATAATATAAACCTAGAAACATATACGTGAGCAGTACTTAAGCACTGTAGTATCGGTGTTAAGACATACCTCTCAAATACTGTAAATCAAGTTAAAAATATCTCAAGACCGATTCTGGTCGTAATGAAACCATGTTTCGTGTATGTTTTCTTTTTCATCTTGAAATAACTCATTTCTAAATACCTTTTTCACTGTTAACATCTTGTAGCAACTTTGCGACAAAATATACACTCTGACAGTTCATCCTGCTACCAACATTAAATAAAACAAATCTTAAGATTTCTATATTTATGTCTTTATTTAGTGGTTTCATTCGAAGCTTACAATGTTTAGGGAGAAATGGAATACTGGTGTGTATTTTTTTCTTTAAAGTACCGAGACCAGCCATATACTGTATGTTTATGTTAAGATTTCCCTTCAGTGGTAAAATTAGATATGAATATTCAATACTTAAACGGGCACAGTTAAGACATTAAATATACATATACATATTGTATACAGTACAGTTTGCATACGGTAATATGTTTATGTTACGCCATTAAAAAATAAATAAATAAATAAAACTGGAAGGTCCAGCACCACCATTATGTTTATATGGTTGTTTTTGTTGGTTGGTTGTTATTATGGTTATTAATAATACGATCTATAGTTGAAATCTGAGCCTAAATAAAAAGAAAAAGCAAGTGATTAGGTTTATGAGCAATCTAATTACTTATTCGTTTAAAACGCTATATAAAATAAAGTTTATTATTAATTTGCTGGACAGAGCGGTGAACATTATTATGCATAAGACAAAGATAACGATCCTGATCAGTTTAGAAATCTGTGTACGCTGTAAGGTTTTTACTTCTTAAACTTTTAAAATACACGTTTTGAATAGAAAGAAATCCTCTTCCTGGTACAGTATGTATAGCAAACCAGCACGTCTTTTTTCTCCAATCAGAGGGGTGTCAGATGGTGTCAGCCAATCACCATTCTGCGTTGGGTAGCAACGGGTGACTGTTCTCAGGCGGAAGGTGTAAACAGCTTAATGTTCGTGTTAAATAATTTTTTTTTAATTCAATTAAACGGGCACAGTTAAGACATTAAATATACATATACATACTGTATACAGTACAGTTTGCATACGGTTATATGTTTATGTTACGCGATTAAAAAATAAATAAATAAAAATGAAAAGTCCAGCACCAGCTGGATTCGAACACACAACCTGCCAGTTGGTAGTCACGCACCTAGACCAGTAGGCTACAAGACAGCTCGCATGATCAGGCAGGCGAAACAGCCCTACACAGTACTGCCGCAGTACACGGATATAATCATACCGTTATTAAATTCTTGAGATACGCGATTCCATATTATATTCCCTTTTAATCAAATTCTAAAAGTATGCTTGTTGACGTATCCGGTATCACGTTAGTTAAAGACTTCGAAGCTTACAATGTTTAGGGAGAAATGGAATACCGGTGTGTATTTTTTCTTGTGATATTTTAAGCTCTAGTTGAATGATAGGTGTCGCATTTTAAATCATTCTCGTAGCTAGAAATTATGAAACGCCCTGTTAAAAGCAAGGAAGTTTTTATGCCCCGTTGAAGTAAAACAAAATGCCTGACAAAGTATGGCTTGGACAGATTCCAAGTGCTTGTACAAATGTGCTAAAGAAATTATACTTTGAGTATACAGCTTGTCCAAAGTCATCCATTATTAATACTATTAGTAATATCTTCAGTAAAGGCTTTGATGCATAAATATTTCTGATAAAGGTAGGTTGTGTACTTTTGTCCAACTGAGCAATCTTGCTTTCATAAAATATACCAACATTTGAATGACTGATGATTAACATGCTGTAATACACAGTTCAAAATTAAAGGCTCGAATGCTGTACATGAGAGGTTAAGCTCCCCCTGGCGGTTTTACAAGGCGACGCCGGATAGCTAGTCACGTGACACACGTGATACCGCGTGATACCCCGGTGGGCGTGTCGCGGTATGCCGTGAAATACCTCACCCATTTTGAATGGCTGCATCTGTACCTCCTTCCTACCTCCCACAAATTTAGTCATCCAATCAAAGTAATGTATTACTGCAATGATGTGTAGTGTACAGATCCAGCCATTCAAAAAGGGCAAGGTACGTTGTGTAAATATGCTATGGACATACTGTAGTGCAACATACTGCAACTTACTGCATGTGTATTTAAAAAGGATAATAGTATCCTGACGTACCTTGTAAAACCACCAGGTGGAGCTAATAAAGCTGAACTTCTCATGTACAGCATTTGAGCTTTTAAATTTAAACTGTGTATTACAGCATGTTAATCATCAGTCATTAAAAAGTTGGTATATTTTATGAAAGCAAGATTGCTCAGTTGGACAAAAGTACACAACATACCTTTATCAGAAATATTTATGCATCATAGCCTTTACCGAAGATATTACTAATAGTATTAATAATGAATGACTTTGGACAAGCTGTAAACTCAAAGTATTACGCTGGTCCACATTCTTTCAAACCGTCATTTTAAACGAAATACTTTTAGTTTTTTCTTTGACAAACACCACAGCATTTCGTGGATCTAACTAACGAGGATAGGACATTAGCTAGCCAATACGATAAAATACAACTTTTTTTGCTAATTTCTTTAGCAGATTTGTACAAGCACTTGGAATCTGTCCAAGCCCTACTTTGTCAGGCATTTTCTTTTACTGCAACGGACATAAAAACTCCCTTGCTTTTAACAGAGCGTTTAATAATTTCTAACTACGGAAATTATTTAAACTGTGACACTTATCATTCAACCAGAGCTCAAATTATCATAAGGATCCTCAAGAGCACATCAAAGACTGTATTAAAAGATACTTGTATCAGATACATGAGAATCCAAGCTTTTTTATCAACGCTTTCTTTTCCGTATACCAGATATTATGGAACCACTTCAGAAAGGTGTCAGCCAGTCAGATTCCAGGAATCGGTACTTTAAAGAAAAAATACACACCGGTATTCCATTTCTCCCTAAACATTTTAAGCATCGAAGTCTTTAACTAACGTGAAATA
Organism: Lepisosteus platostomus; assembly: GCF_059453375.1. Lineage (NCBI taxonomy): Eukaryota > Metazoa > Chordata > Actinopteri > Semionotiformes > Lepisosteidae > Lepisosteus > Lepisosteus platostomus. Next base: position 53,590,403 of record NC_142616.1, read on the forward strand.
GCGTGTAAAAAGTAGTAGTTTTAAGCTTTTCTGCTAATATAATATGGAATCGCGTATCTAAAGAAATTAATAACGATATGATTATATTCGTGTACTGCGACAGGGCTGTGTAGGGCTATTTCGCCTCACAATCAGACAAACGCAACGTAAATTGGGCTGTGTAGTATCTTAATAAACTTTCAGCATAGCTTTCTCCCCGTTTAGATTAATTTTTCTTGGGATCTTGGGATCTTGGGATCAAATGTGGAAAGATTAGATTGTAATAGTTTTTATTTTTTAAATACATTTTAGAAAAGTGTAATCTATACTAAAAATCTGTACACCACCTGCATTAAAGATACATATTGTAATACTTTTGGGCTCGGATAGGACGGACACAAGAACTCAGACTTGCGGAGTTATAGCAAGTTAAAGCCTTGATTTTATATATCACCTTTAGAAGTGGCATCTCAAAGCAATACAGATTACAAAGTAAATACCCAACACTGATTGTACCCATCTGTCATGCTAATAAAGCACCTTGAATTGAATTGAATTGAGAGAGAGAGGGGGGGGAGGGAGAGTGAGAGAGCACAGCCAGGACAGACAGGCAAATAAGATACACTCCACAGACATTCACAACAGCGACATATCATAAAAAAAACGTTTGCACATATTGTTAAATTATTACTTGTTTTTCAGGAAGTTAAAAAAACACTTGAGTTACTTATCCAGTCTCTTGAAATAAAATTATTTTTCAAGCAATGCAACTAACGTCGGGCAACGTGTTTTTTTTAATCCAACATTGACAGCCACATCTTAAATCTTGTCAGTCAGCTCTTTTTTCTCTATTTGAATTGTGGCGATTCAAACAACTTGGGATAACAAGTGGTCTCAAAGTCACCGAGCTCACAGAGCTTCAACAACGGATGACAATTTCCTTAGTCCTTCCTTAGTCTTCCTGAAATTGTCAGATTATGAGTGAATAAAAGCATTTTATTAAAAACACGTTTGCGTTTGTTTGGGAGCTATATTATGTATTTTTCATATGTAAGATATAATAATGTGTTCCTGCTTACACATCGTACGACTTTAAAAGCTAGAAAAACAGGTTTCGATTCACATTATCTGGCAAGCCTTGTTTTGTCAAAGGAAAATTCTATTCTACTCTGATAATGTAGGGGGAGGAAGAATGCCCGTGGTCTTTTCACTTACTGCAATATTATGAATACTTAATTGACTTTAAAAAAAAAACTTTTTTTTTGACAGCTGGTACACCACCCCACCGCACCCACGCGCCAGCATTATATTCTCATGTACGGGTAGAATACGTTCATTGTCTTCAAATGAAAGAAGGGTTCCTTTCGCCGTAGTCGGGAGACATTAGAAGCCTGCCACGCCCGGACTGTTACACCAACTCATTAGCATGTTAAAGCGATTTCATTGAGAAGCCTAGCTTTCTTAACTAGTAAGTACTGTACTTACTGGGTTTTGGAGGGGGGGAAGTGTCTTTTGCTGGAAATCTCGCCCCCTTCTACTTTGAAAATACCTGTGAAACCGGTTTAATTAGTCACAGCCAGCACTCCCTCAGAGAGGAGGGTTGTACTTGCAGTGCATCGGTATAGATGGGAAAGCCAGAGCCGAGTCAAGTCTAGCCATGTGTGAGTCTAGTCTCACAGCTTCAACAGCAGATGACAACTTGTGAGTTCGATTAAGAATGAATAAAAGCATTTCATTAATAACGCGTTTGTGTTTGTTTGGGTGCTGACAAAGTAAAAAACAATTACTTTTTGACAATGAAGAACTGTGTGTGTGTCTCTCTCTCTGCTGGCGTTTGTAATCGTTTTTATTTTTAAATACATTTTAGCAAAGTAATGTACCATAAAAGTATTGTGAGACATATTTGGGTTAACATGTTCAGTGTTCAGTGTGGTAATTTGTTTGGTGCGAGTGAAGTTTTATTTAAAATCTGACCCAGGGAAAAGTGTGGTGTGGACGGCTGAAGAGAGAATGCAGGCTCGCGCTGTGTCCATTATTCTTTTTGTCTTTTTGAGCTATTGAAAGCTCTGTTGTCCTTCACATGAATGCCTGAATCATTGTACCGAACCCAGGATTTTACAGTATTTTTTCTTTAAAATACCAATAACAGCAACATACAGTTCACATAATATGTTCATGTTCCAAAATTAATATCGTTTATGGCCTTTATGACCTTCGTTATGCTCTTCGTTAATGTCTAAGCCAGAACACATCATTATATCTCATTTTGTATTTCTTTAAAAAAAAAATAGTTTGCCCAGCCTAACAGTATTGTTGTTACTGTTTTTATCCTGTAAAGCGCTTTGAGGAGCCACCTTTAAAGGCGCCATATACAATAAAGTTCATTAGTATTACTATTGTTAATTTGCTGGACAGAGAGGTGAACATTATAACGCAGAAGACAAAGATAGCGATTTACGGTGCATTGTGCATTGTGGTGCTGTAATACAGTTTTAAATAATTTAAAGTCTAAACGGTATCAGCTTTATTTATGGGTTTTAAATAAAGGCGATTTAAACGCGATTTAAATCAATATAAATGTTTATATTGTAATGCATAGGTGACTATTCGATCATGTTGTGATATTTAGAAATATAAATTTGTTTGGTGCAAGTGAAGTTTTATTTAATCTTTTTTAACCAAGGGAAACGTTTTATTTTTTCAAAGAAACGTTTGTTAAAAAAAAAGTCATGGCTTCAGCTGGATTCGAACACACAACGTGTGATGTCAGGAACCTAACCCACAGCGCCACCGGCAAGGTCACATGAGGAGTGTTGAAAAAGCTCTACAAACATTATCAACAGACATCGTACAGTGTGTACTATTCTTGTGTTGCGGTACATGAATATAATTATATCGTTATTAATTTCTTTAGATACGCGATTCCATATTATATTCCCTTTTAATCAAATTCTAAAAGTATGCTTGTTGACTCCGGTATCACGTTAGTTAAAGACTTCGATGCTTAAAATGTTTAGGGAGAAATGGAATACTGGTGTGTATTTTTTCTTTAAAGTACAGAGACCAGCCATATACTGTATGTTTATGTTCCAAAATTAATATCGTTTATGGCCTTCACACGCGTTACAGTATGCTCCTATTCTTTTTATGCCCAGCTACTAAGATTTCCCTTCAGTGGTGTAGTGGCAATGCTTGTTAATTAGACAGAATTAAGTGTTGCTGTGCTTTCCCAAATGAGGCCCCATCTCTCTGTTCATCTCTGTGGTGCAGCCACAGAGAAGCTATTCATGCAGGCTGATTTAAGGTTTCTTTTGATAAGGGACAGCTCCCAAATGGGGATGCACTTAGCTAAGCCTGGCTATCATGATCAATGGTCATCCATTGGCGCCTATCTGTCTAGGGAGTGCCAGATGGACATCTGGACTGCATTCCTAGGTGTCAGGAGTAAGTGACTCATATCTCACCTTGATCAACCAATCAGGGACTGGTAGGGCCGAGTAACCCACGTGGGACTCTGATGCCCATGGAACTTTCAGCCAATGAATGAGCTGAAGTTCCTCCAGGTAAAAACAGGCAACACAGAGGGCCTGGGAGACTATTGTGGACTTTTCTAAAGAGAATCTCAAAGGAGAATTCCAGGGCAGGACGGCCCAGGAGCAGAAGGCTCCCAAGGGCAGGACATTCTCGCAGCACGCCTCCTGACCATCCTGAGACTCAGCCCGGACAACCACGGAACGGCCAGTGTGTCCGAGTGCCAGAACTTTCCTCTGTTCTAAGAGTCTAGAGCGGAGGTAACCAGAGGATCCACCCGAGGTTAGCATCAGCAGCAAGCCTCGTGAACAGGTCGGAACTGTGGACAGCTGAATCACTATTCAGAACTAGCGCTTCATCAGGAACGAACCGGTCCTCTTCCTGACTTGCTGGGACCCACAGTCATCTTTTCTCCTGTGCGCAAACTTTGCTAGTTAAAGCCAACACTAACTAGCCGGTCAGTGAGCATCAGCAGCGCACCGTCGCAAGCCGCACAGCACAGCCTGGCACGGAGCCAGAGAGCCCGCAGGAGATCTGAATCCCCAGAGATTTGATGAGTATTCAACTTCAATGCATTACAGCTCGAGAATTCAATTGTTATCCCAACCAGTTGATATCAATTTAATTCCTAAGAGTTATGTACTTGTTTTCAGTATCTAATGTAGAAGTTGTAACCAAGTTCACTTTATGAAACTGTCTAAATGAATTATATACTGAACGTATGTCCTCTTGATATGTGTAACACTTCGTAACTGACTGAATATACACTGTACCTTTTGTATTCTGATAACCCTCTCGATAAGATCTGTTAGGTTTACATGCATATTTTATGTATTAATAAATGTATCCTCGTGTATTAGTACCTGTGTGTGTGCGTTGTTTGAGTTATATCGCATGGTTGGATTCTAAAGCCATCAAAAGAATCAATTTTGTGATTTACTGCTACAATTAATAATTGTCCCAGTAAATGCCCAAACCCTACAGAACTGGTTCCTTCAGAGAGCACACTACAGTGGTAAAATTCCATATAAATATTCAATACTAAAACGGGCACAGTAAAGACATTTAAATCTTTCTATGACCGACCAATGGACCACGAGTGCCCCTGTTGGTCAACCAATCACGTACCGCGGTATTTTGCGCGAGGCCTTAGCCAATTACCTCCGGTACGTGTCTGTACCGTGCACTTTGAATGGCTGCATCTGTAGTAAGAACACCACTTGTTTTTATTGTAAAAAGATAAATGTTGCTGTGATTTAACATGACTTGAGAGTTATATTAATATTAATATCTAAGCAGCTACAGTTTCACAAGTGGACGTTTTGGAAAAATTTTGATTTTTTTTTCTTTTTAAAAAAAATTATATTGTCCTTGTAGTGGTAATGAGCACTGTAATGTAGTGAGCTGCACCCAGGCCGTTCAAAGCATGATCAGAGCATTATTTTTGGTTTGTTTCTCACATAGCCAAATGCATAAAAATAGTCCAGTATTATAGCTTATTGAGAACATGATGTGTCTCTTTTACATCCAAATTGAGAAAATCTATTTTTTGTCTTAATCCAAATGTTAGCAGCCAGCAATTAGCCAACAATTTAAAACAACAATTTTTGGAATTAAAAAAATAAATAAGCTGTACTATATAGTACACCACCTGTCCGACAGAGTCATTCAACAGGGAACCAGCTGGATGAATTATTAAACATGATGGTTTTATGTTTAAGGATTTCTTTAAATCTTTAAATTAAACTAGGGAGGGGGGAAGGGTTAATTTTTACAATTGCCAGTCGTTGGGGAACAGCTTTTTTTAATTTTTACAAATGAAATAAAAAATAAGATACGATGATGTGTTCCTGCCAAAACTCAAACATTGCATGACTTTAAAAGCTGTAAAAACTGGTTTAGATACAGTTAAAAACCAGTTTTTATTATTTTTTCTTCCTCGTGATCAGCTCAGAATCTTTGTGGACGCTGTATGATTTTTACTTTTAAATTAAACGTTTAAAATACTTGAATTTCATAAAAGTTGTACTGATTTAATACCTCTTGATAGTAATATTAATATGGAGTCGTGTAACTAAGCAGCTAAAATATCACAAGAGGACATTTTGGAAACATTTGACGTTCGTTATAAATGTTTTAAATGCAATACAGAATATGTTATTAATAATATTGTAAGAAATTCAGGTTCTTGGGCTTGTGCTCTTCCTGCTCCTGTCTCACTTCATCCTTCACCACATGGGCTCGAAACCAGGTCTCCTGCATCACTCAATGGAGGTTTTTCCAGCTGAGCTACAGAAGACCTTCAACCCAGGTAGCCAACTTCCCTGTTATGTGCAGGAGTAGAGGGCTGTACTGTCACCGTGCTACAGCCGGCTTGTACCATCTGTATTCCTGCCATTTGTTACAATATTAACAACGAATTACCATGGACGAGCTTTAAACTGAAGAGTTAGAGAAGACACGTTGAGTCTTGTCTTTTTGGCTTGGAATTTAACCTTTACAGTGATCCTTTTGGCTATATTTTTTACATAGCCAGATGAGTAAAAATAGATTGGGTTAATAACTGGAGTAAGAAAAGATATTTTCACACATACTTTGAAACCTTTGGTGAGACCCAGCAGATTTTGGTGTTTGGTATTTTGATTTTCCTGCGTGAACTGTATTCGCTACAATGCAATAGGCATATCATTCAAATTTCGGAATTATAAAAAATATATACCGCATGTGCGTTTGCACAAAAGACAAAAGGTACCTTCTGAGAAGGCATGTACTGCTTGCAAAGTATCTGATTTTGACAAACAGCTAATTTTCCTTGATGAATTTAAAATTTGTCTGTACTGTAGCTTTTTTTAATTGAGCAGAAAGTCACCTTGCTCTTACAGCCTTCTGGCTGAGACCAAACCAACATGCACCTTCAGGGCGAACTTCAGGGGCACTCCAGATATCTGAGCTGAGAGAGTTATCTGCTGAGTTTGGATCTGAAGTAGGGTCCCAGCTTCTCTTATGTGCTCAGAAGCCTGAAGGAGCTCTGGATAGCACAGGCAAGGGCAGAGCTCCCAGGTGGAGCACAGCACTGAAACTGGAAGCCAGGAACAAGAAGGGCTCCACTAGGATACTGTTAGGTGACTCAGGAGTGAAGTGATGTTAACATCAGTGGCAGATCACCAAGAAGAGACTTAGCAGGATTTCACTACCCCAGAGACATCTCACTACAGCAAGGTGCTCTGCATATCCTGTCTCTTCAGTGATCTGGGCAGAGCAGAAGCATGGCCGGCTGTGACATACCCTACTGTGGTATAGTGTGCGAGCATAACAACACCCCACTGTGATACAGCAGGGCAACTGTAACAGTAATAAAACAAAAACAGAGGCTTAAATCGAACATTATATAAACTAAAACACAAACCAAGAGATATTTCTTCTGCAAAGCCAGCTATACGGCTTTGGAGCAGTTTGCAACCACGTTTGTTGTCTTCAAAATGCGAAAATGAGGTGTAATGGAAAATGCAACTTAAACCTAGTACATTTCATGCAATACATTGTAATTTAGATATATGATGATTTTTTAAAAATGTTTTATTCTCTGTGATATACAGTACAGTACAGTACAGTAAGTATCTGATATGTCCCCAATACAAACTATGATTCACAACAGCTATCAGTGGAGAGGTGGACAGAACAATAAAGCCAATTCATAGATGGGGATTATAAGAAGGCCATAATTGATAAAGGCCATGTAAAATATGGCCAGGACACTGGGGTATCACCCCTACTCTTTTAGAAAAATGCCCTGGGATGTTTATTGACCACAGAGAGTCAGTACCTTGGTTTTACATCTCATCCGAAGGACGGCACCATTTTACAGTATAGTGTCCCTGTCACTCTACTGGTGCGTTAGGACCCACACAGGTCATAGGGTGAGCACCCCCTACAATCCAGCTAATACCACTTCCAGCATCTGCTTAGCTTCAGTAGGTAGCCAGTTGTGAGTTGCAGGGTGATGTGGTTGCTGGCCAAATATCATTAAAAAAAAACATGACACGCAGCTGTCCATGATATTACGGTGCCTACAGCAGTATAGCGACTGACACCTCACACATTCTAGATGGCTACATTTGTATGGACAAAGTTATCTAAAAAACATCCTTACCAAGGTTAGATAATGACAACTTTTTTTTTGTTTTCTCTGCCTTAGCAACATAGAAACCTGCTGACAGTGTTCCAAAGCCTGGGTTTAGCTCATAGCCTTTATAGCCTCTCAGTTGGGCACTCAGCTTGCTGTTTTCTAAAAGCCCCAAGTGTGGCTAATAAGCTAATCAAACTCACTGTTTGAATGACCACAGCTTCAGTTACTTGCATCAGTCACAGTTGGTATGGGGCTCTTCATAAAAACAGCAAGCAGACAGATTTTCTCAGATGCAATCAAGGAAGAGCCCTGTTATCTGTTTTATTCGACCCTTCAACAGAGCACATTCAAGGGGACTCAAGAAGGTCAGGAAAGCAAAGGAGAAATAAGGGTTCTGTCACCTATTTTTATGTGCTTTCATGACTCACTCATCTGGAAACTGAGTAACAGGAAACAAGACATTTGCACTGATACTGCAACGTGTTCCTGCTTGATGCAATTCCTTGAGGCAAGCAAATTTAATTTGTTTATCTCTATTACAACTTGCACACAAAAGAAGACGTGTGAGGTTTAAATTGGCACCAAAAAGCACTGCCAAAGCATTGTTTTAGGTATTGCTTTTAAGAAAATTACTGTAAGAGTAATTTATTTACATAATAATATTTGGGACATCATGGATAGCAAATGTGTAAGTATGAGTCTTCTTTTAAGAAACAGCTGGATAAGATCCTCAGATCAATTAGCTGCTAAAAACCTAATAAGTTACTGAAGATGGTTTGAATGGCCTCCTCTCATACCTGTCGTCTTTAAAATATAGTGTGTTTAATTTTTGAATTTGCTCATGCTTCATACAGTATATTAAACATTCACAGTACAAATAACAAGCAGTAATAAGCAGATATAATTTTCCAGTAATAAGGGGCTCCTGATACCTTATAAATGATATATAAAGTAATGTGTTGCAAAAAGTTTATCTTTTCTTAAAGCGAAGAAAACCAAAAGTTTGCTATAAGTAAGATGTTCTAAAGGAACTATTCACATATTTTGAGTACCATATTGCTTCAATCAGCCTATTCTGTTATGCAATCAGTTCTGGCCCCTTCAACAGCACTTCTGTACCGCACTGAATCATTTCAAGATTCATAATTCTTTAAATCAGCTTTGCAAACCCCCTCAATAATGTTAATCTTAGACAATCACTATCACACTAGTTAAGGATTACAATTCAGTTAGAAGAATACAGTTTCCATAATTTTTTTGTGGACTTACAATATTAATCTTTCAGAGACCCCTCAAAAGACAGCCTCGAACACAATAAAAGACAATGTCTTGTATTAAAATCTTTAAATATAGTACTTCCTTCATGTGAAAAATGTGCCTGACAAAAAATACACGTATTTTTTAAATGATGTGTATTCAGTATACTGTGTATACTGCTCTTCATAATCAAAGTAAATGGACCGTCTTCCCAATCTATTTCTCTGTGCAGTAGGGATGGTGAAATCATTTCTCTTTCTGTGCAGTAGGGAAGCTGAAGTCATTTCCCTGCAGATCTGCAAATCCACCAGGAGTTTTGCATTTGGTTTGATTTTCTTGGGTGTTCTGGGACCAAACTTTTTAATCAGAGGAGCATCATAAACAGGTGTTCTATCAAATACAGATTTGTGTCATTGAACTCATTAGAATGCATTTTTGGCATGAAATTGAGACTTGGCAAGCTCCGGTTCCATTTGGAGTGACATTGTATGCAGATTTTAAAAATAGATTAAAAATGAAAGAGATGATGTAGACTCAAGTTACCAATGATTTTATTTCGCATTTCCTTCTTGTCTCGGTACAACAAACCGCAATCTTTAATTTAACATTAACATTATTGACCAAAATAATAGCAATATAAAAATTTAAATAAAATTCTCATATCTATGGGGTGGAATCTACTTGTATTACCTGTGTTAGTTGGATGGCTGACTCTCATCTTGTGTAACTTGACTTGTGCTTAGGCTGTACAAGGCTGTATCTGACACCCCAAGAGATAAGAGCATTAGGTCAAAGGTTTTTAAATTTGGAAATAAATACTTAGTACTCTTTTCTTTTTGACTGAAAAAGATAAAATATAGGTAAAAAATATAGGAACACACGTGTTCTTATGTGCTCTGTTTTGACTATATTTCCATTCTTCTGCAAAACGTTTTCTGCAATTTCATAATTTTAAGATTTTGAGTACTTTTGCGTATATTTTCAAACAATGCAGAATACTCTTGGTGACAATTTCTAGCTTTTGAATGTTTTTGAAAAAAATAAATATGATACAAATGAAGACCTGACCAGAACTGACCAGAAAGATTCATAATATAATTTCTTTAATTCGTCATGCAGTCTTGTAATCCCACTATAGTCATGAAGCAGGAGGAAGTAGATTTTACAAGCTTTTGTAATCTTCACTGGATGTCACTTCACTAGAGCATGACATTGAGTTTGAGTTATTACAAAGTGCTCTAAGTATTAAGCATTCTGTCATTTATGACACTTTGTGTGGAAAATAGTAATATTCTGTAGTCTTTCATAGATTAATGATATAATAAATAATGAATCTTCTGTTAGAATGTTTAGCAGCACAAGGTAACTAAAACCCAATATGAGCACACAGACATATTGTGACATTACACTAATTTAACAAGATTATTTTCTTTTTTAATGAAAAATTATGAAAAACAAGTATCTAGTCACCAATTAATTTGAGACAATAACCTAGAGCAAGTTATATTTTTTCCTTGGAAATGTAAATATATTACAGGAATAAATTCCCGTGATCCTTTGTAAAAAAGCAGATTTTGTCCTTCACTTGTTATCGAAAGAGTTCAAAGAAGATCAGAAAGAATAATTCCAGTGCTAAAAAGCAGTGTCACACACATCAGTAAATAAAGGAACTGAATGTTTACAGTTTTGGGCAGAGAAGATTACCTATGTACTTAAAACAAAGTACGTGTGAAAGGTAGTGACAATGATTTACTTTAGAGGGAAAAACAAGAACACAAGGACACGACACAAGGAGACACTTTTTGTGCCAAGACACTTTGTTGAAACCAATTGCCTGTTCAGTAGGCTCAATAGTTCAGTCTAATAATGACAAAGTGGTTGATTACAAAGGAATACAGTAGTGTACTTGTGCTTTGATGTTATCTCTTCTGGCTGAGGAAGTTATTGTGCCAGCAGAAGGCCAGAGGTGTCACACCCCCTCCCTTATGAAGAATGAACTAGGGAGCTGCTACAGGGGTTCAGTTGGGGTGAAAGGAGGCAACGTCGGCCCTTGTCTTAGATGAACTCAATGACTGCCTACTGTAGGTCCCCGAGGCCACCAGCAGGCCCCCTAAATGTGCAATGCAACACTTTTTAATGGTACATTCAAATATGAATAAAGAATTCCCACCAGTCTCTTTCTGTTGCCAACATGCTAATCTAGGCTGTTAAAGTTTGATTGTATTGATAATAATGATAATATCATTAGTATTATTAGTTGTGAATGTAAGTGTAGTGGTTTCAGTCAGTGTTGGTGTAGTAAATGACTCTCATCTTTGCTGTAAGATGACACTATCAGACTACTTGAGGTGTTATACAATAAGTTAACTGATTAAGGTTTCTCGTTACATTCAATATTAAATACGTTATCTTTGTAAAATGTGTGCTTCGTGTTCTTGCTTGTTATTTATTTTGTCCTTTTCAGAGCTGGTTAATAAACATTTTCTGGTTATAAACTTCATTTACTTACTGTACTGCTTAATTGTTCTAAATAGTATAATAAGTTTGGGATGGGAGTTGATAATAGTAGTGTATGCACAAATTTTGATGTGGAGGGGTTCCATTTTCAAGATCTTTCCTTAGAGCCACCAAAAAAGCTAGGGCTGCACAAGGACGCACAAAGCTGTGGGCAGCCAGGTAGTCTGCATACACCGGAGAGGGAAATTACAATTTGACCTTCTTCTGCACTTCTGTTAAATAACACCATAATGATAAGATGGATCAATAAGCTAATAGCAATCAAAAAGAACATGATTGGTTGAATGCATATCTATAACACTGTTGTATCCCTATTAGTAAACTCATAACAGTTTGAGGTGGCTGTGTCCCTTCCAATTAAATAAATATATTTTCTACTACATACGGATGGATAGTGTCACATTAAAGCTGACCTTTACATTGTTTTAACAGGATCTACTCTGTTTTGGGTTTGGACTACATTTATGCTTATTATAAGTGACAGAACTTAATATTCGAACAATATGTTCACTAATAAAATATGTTAACTAATAAAATATAAATTGTATTAAACATTGCAAGGCTGGTCAGCTATCCCCTAAAGACCGCTTTTTTGCACAAAAGGTAAGTGCCTTATTTATTAACAGCTGTTACATGAGTAGATTTTGCTATAAATAAAAACATAGAAGTAAGACTGATTCCTTTTTTATCTTTTGGTCTCTGGCTTTCTGGTTTATTTTCTGTTTTATTATGGACAGGAATAATGTTTTTTTCATTTTTATACAGTCTGTGAATCACACCTTTCCTAAGTTCTTAACCTCTCATTTTCCTTGGCAGAATAATGTCCCAGTGAGTCCTAATCACATTAACAGTCCTCATGCTTTTTATTTCTGAAACAAATTTATTCTTGACCTTTGCCACTTGAGCTATAGAATAATACATTTTGCAAACTTGTAAAATACATGTAAATCTTGTCATTCTCATGGGAACATTTTCCATTCCTGTAAAGACTATGCAAGAGAAATTTTTAAATTTTAGAAGAAAAAAGCTTTATGGGTTTTGATATTGATTACATTTTTTGTCATTTTAAATAATTTATTATTCATGAATGACTGTGTTACACTGAATTTTTGTTTTGCACTAAATCATCCCCTTATGACAGAGAGAGTTGATTGGGCAGGCAATGAGCTAACTTAACATGTTGATTATCAAGCATGGTGACAATCAAGAAAGAAAAATAAGTATGAAAAGGTCTGGGCATAAGTATTGTATTGTTTTGCTACACTCTTTACTTTGATTGTACAAAGTATGCATTGTAGATATACAGTTTGTTTTCATTTCAGCAGTGGTCACACTAGCTACTAGCCCGTGATTTTTACAGTAGACCCCCAGTGCATCAACACTGATGACAAATGTTAATCAGCATAATGAATTTACCTACAATATGTCATGCTAGTTTAACAAAATGCCAGGGCTATGAAATGTCAGCTGCAGTAAAAAAATGATTTAATCAGTGTTTTTTCCAGATAATAATTTAAATTGTTGTAGTTATACAATAGGTGGTATGTTTATTTAGATGCATAGTACCTGCATATGTGCAGAGAACTGGATTCAGGAGAGAGAATTTTGTGACATTAGATTTGACATAAATAATGAACATAATGAATTAAATTTTGTTTATAGATTCAATTTGTGTTTGTAATAATTGTCTGGTGTGTTGTCACCCACTCTGGCTTTCAGACATGGATGGGGGCCTTATGCATATAAACTAAATCATATTGAATTTTATTTATAATGCACCATTTCATGCCTTGCATTTGAAGGCACTCTATAAAGATTACCTTAAAGCGTACATTAAGAGCATGATCATTTAGAAAATACAGAACAAAATAAGACAGTTGAAAGTGGGTGTCTGGTTGAGTTTTAAAAATACTCACGGAGTACATGATATGGCAAGTTATTACGAACCCTGTGTAGGTCTCGACGAGAGTCCGAATGGCTTCAAGTCAGAGAGGGGCGAGGCAGCAGAGTGGTCAGCAGTTTCAGGCGAGATCGAATCCGGATAGAGAGACTAGCAAGGCAAACAAATCTGACAGGGGTGAGATGAAAGGGTTGTCGAGAGGTCCAAGGCTAGAAGAGTCTTCGTAATGGTGGTCAAAGGTAGAGGATGATGTGAGCTCAGTAGGCGGATTGATTCCTAAAACCGAGTGATGATTCGGAGTGAACAGAGGGTTTAATGAAGGAAGGGGTGTGTATTGGAAATTGGATAATGAGGGTTAATTGACCCAAGCTGCACCCGTAACAGTAAGTTTCATATGAACAGTGACATGGAATTCCAAAGATTATTGCATTAAAAGAAAAGGCTCACTCTCACATACTCTGAAGCACAGAGAGCAAAGCAACATCTGCAGCAGGGCATGAATAGAGAGACTGTAGGGTTGCAAAATATGCCCTCAAATAAAGTGCAACAATACCACACAAATCTTTTTCTAATTTAACAGTAAAATCTGAAATCCACTCTATTACAAATGTGTCAAAATCAGAATGTATTTTATTTGTTGGGAACATGAGCAGAACTATTCTTGTGCAAGCTGAAGCCATTCAACCGATGTTTAGAGATGCCAGCAGGAAATGCTTGACAGAAGGTCTACACAGGTTTCTCTAATTACTCACTTACAGGCACTTCAGGTGGCCAGCTTTTCATAATCTGTATGTTGACACCCACCTCTGTATTTTAAAATAAATAATGCTCATTAGGTTTTATAGTCATTTTCCATACACACCATATGCTATAATCTTTATATGTGAAAAGCAAGAATAAGTGAAAGAATGACATAGATTTATAGTAACAGTTGTTTCCTAGGTTCACAGTTTTTTAAGGAAATTAAAATATTGTACATACTGTATACATTTACAGCATATTTACTGTATCTTAGCCTATACTGTTAGTAGTTTCAGTCAGGACTGGGAATAAAGTGGGGATACTTCAACCTTCAGTTACACAACATACTTACTACAGTATGTATGTTTTATTACTGCTGAAGCTGAGACACAAGTCCTACACAAATGGAAATTAGTAAATTACCTTTAATGTCACATAAATTTACCTGAATCTCACATGAAAGTACAACTTACCTCAGTGAACACTTTAGCTATTTCTTCCTATCCATTGTCAGAAAAGACACCTATTCCTAACAAGTGCTCTGGTCACCCAGGCCAATATGAGAAGCGAATACAGTATACTGTATACTCTATATTGGATGCAAGACTGCATGCTGCATGCTAGATGGTGACACTCCATCATAGGGCACACACACAAACAGGGATAATTTAGAAACATCAACAAACAAATAGGGAAAATTTAAAAATATCAGGTAATATTGCCAATATTTCATTGGAAGTTGAGAGAAATCTGGGAAACCCACATGAACATGCAAAAGGCATCCCAGTCAAGAACCATACCCAGCTCTGACAAAGCAGTGCTACCCTTATAGCTGAAGTGCTATCCCAATAGCTGTTTATTACTTGTATGGGCAATATTTGACCAGCAATACAGTACATGACAAGATATTCGTGCAGTCATGAAGGAAAAAAAGCCCTCATGTACACTATAATTCAATTTTTTTACAAATGTGCCATTTAAATGCCATCATTAAAAGAAAAACAAGCTTAGAAACTTGTTTTCTTTCAACATTAACAATCTGGGTCAACTTAAATCAGAGCTCTTCCTAGCTGTACACTCAGGTAATAAATGACATTGCCACCTGTGAATTCCCTTCCTATTAATCACATGACCTAATTAAGGCATTCTGCACTAAAACATGAAAACAAAACGTTTAATATACATAGAAAACGAATATAAAATTGTATTTTTTAAAAAAAAGACATTACATTACTATATTCTATACACAAACAATAATTTCCTGATCAAATTCCGAAAGTCTTATCAGTACAGTGTGCTATTGATAGAAGAATGGAAGTAACCCACATGTGTATTCTTTTGATGGAATGGGAAAAACAGCACACAGCAAACATAGATGAAGCAAGGGAATGAATAGAGTTTTACCTATTAACAGTAATGAAGGTAATTTAAAAAGCAACTGGTTGTGACTGCAAGATTTTTTAAAAGACTAAGTCTGGATTTAGAATTGGGAATTGCTGCTAGCGGTGCTTGCTATCACTAATTGCTGGTGATTAATTGCAAGGAGTTTTTCTCATCTGTTTTATCAGTTTACCGCTGGCAATCTTGCGCATTTTTACATTTTCAAGATTTTTTGATTGAGAGAAAACTATGATTTCCAGATCTTCCAACTGATCTGCATTGATTCATCTGAAGTCCACTAATCTCTTGTTGCATTAGACATGCTCATAATAATAAATTAAAAACCATTCCAAGTCTCAGATCAATATTTCAATAATCCTCACAACTATTGCTTGGAATAAATTGATACCAATAACTGAAAACTCAAACATATTTTTTTACATCTGACATTTGTTGATTGCTTGGCAAGAAGTTTGGTACTACATTTGCTAATGGCACAAAGTATGCAAGATTGATTGTAAAATTACCAAGTGTCTTGAATTTTAGAAATGCAATGAAAAAAAGTTCTTAAACTCTTAATTTGCCAAGACATTGCTTATAACATTGATAATAATAAACTGGTAGGGGCAAATTTGAAAACATTTGGTATAAGAATAGTGTAGAATCTATAACAAAAAAAATCAGATTTTAAATCACAATTTTTCAATTATTAATAGAAATGGTGCCAGCAAACCTATCAATAGCCTGTAGGTACTATCATTGCAAATGTAACAGGTTGTGCATGCACTGATATAATTGTTGCTACTGTACCTCATAATTATGAGATAATTTGTTTGTTTTTTCTTTGGTGGCAGCAATGTGCTTCCATATTAATGCAAGGGATGTATTAACTATTAGAAATAAAATATTTTATCATATAAATATATTATCTATAGGTGTGATTAGTTGCTCACAGTCTTTGAAGTAATATTGTGGTATGTTTGTGTAGAAATGGTTATACAGCAATTTTGGAAGTTCAAAAACTTCTTGAGTATTTGAATAGCATACTGTATGCTTTCTCCAAGATTAAAAAGGACAGATTGAAAGTTTCTTGTATACTTCAGATAAAAGGGAAAAATATTTCAAAGACCCCTAACATAGAGCATGCAGAATCTAGCTTGTTTACCCTCTGTAAGTGAAAATGAATTAATTTAAGGAGTAAAGATTGTATATAGTGTGACTTGCTTTTGAGGCCTTCAAAGAAAAGGACCAAAAGTTAAATGCTGTTCTAAGAGCTTCATATCAGAACACATTAGCTCTTTGCCCAGGGTGACAGTTTTCATTTTTCAAAAAGTGTGCATTGCTAGGCTTTTTGAAACAAACACACATTGTCTGTCTTGTGGCTAAATACAGAATGGCAAGTTATGAGATTTTCTTTATATTGTTGTGACAGATAACTTCACCTGTTTCCTTAAAATGTAATAATGGGTGTGATTAACTGCTGATTGAGAGGAGATGGACCTATCTTTCAGTGTAGCAGTTTACTTCAATTGATTCCAAACTAATAATATTCCATTGAAATAAACTAGAAAAGCCTTCTTATCTGATGCTGAATTCAGGTGGTCGAGAATTTTAAATAGATCATAGGATTTTACCTTTAATAACTGACCTATGTTGGGTGTATTTTAAACCTGAGGTTACTAAATCAGATTTTGGCTTCATGTCTCAAGCTCTGAAAATGGAATACATAAATAAGTAAACACTAATTTTATGTACTGTAGTTATACTGTATAATTGTGAATCAAAGGCTTTTACCTTCAATACATATTTAGAACAGATTTGCTTGCTGCTGCAGTGATGAATTGAAAACATAAATCCAATGTAAGTTCACAGGAAATTACATATCCAGGAATAAAAAATATCCTTTGGCTCAAATAGCACAAAAGACAAGTTTACTGTATGAAAAGGGAAGAAACGCATGCTTTATCACTGGAAAGAAAAATGAATCCTGAGAAGAGTTGGTCAAAGGACTGTAAGCTGTTTTCACTGAAGCTAAGACATTTTCATCTGAGGATTTATATAGCCGTAATTACAGAGGTTTTCACTGAACCAATAGAAATTAATATCACAAAGAACTGTTGCGGCAAAAGTGCAGCTGGAAAGACTGACACAGAAGTTATTAGTAGTGTGTCTAGGTGTGCATTGTGAATTTCGTGCCTCCCTTGTTGCTGTCCTACAGTATCTCTGTATTTTTACCTTTTTAAACATTGAAAATGAAATGATTCAGAGGTTAATGATGGATAAGGTGTTCCCCATGTAACTACCATTGTCTTTTCAAAGTATTGCAATACAAACTGAAAACAAGCTATTATAATATTATTAATTAAATCATGCTCTTTTTAGTGATACACCAGAGATGCTTTCTTATGTGCCAAGTCATCCTTGTGTCACGGATGTTGGAAAGGACGAACCGTAGAATGGCAGGAGAGCGAAAAGACCCTATGCGTAGCGGCGAGACAGGGGTTAGCCCGGGCTCAGCTGTTCAGGAAGTGCCGTTGTAGTGTGCTCTCTGAAGGCACCAGTTCTGTAGGGTTTGGGCATTTACTGGGACAATTATTAATTGTAGCAGTAAATCACAAAATGATTCTTTTGATGGCCTTCCAACCATGCGATATAACTCAAACAACGCACACACACAGGTACTAATACACGAGGATACATTTATTAATACATAGAATATGCATATAAACCTAACAGATCTTATCGAGAGGGTTATCAGAATACAAAAGGTATATATTCAGTCAGTTACGAAGTGTTACACATATCAAGAGGACATACGTTTAGTATATCATTCATTTAGACAGTTTAGTAAATTAACTTGGTTATAACTTCTACATTAGATACTGAAAATAAGTACATAACTCTTAGGAATTAATTTGATATCAACTGGTTGGGATAACAATTGAATTCTCGAGCAGTAATGCAGTGAAGTTGAATACTCATCCAATCTCTGGGGATTCAGATCTCCTGCGGGCACAAAGAAACAGTTGCAGGCTGTTGCTGTCCAATCCGCGCTCTCTGGCTCGGTGCCAGGTTGTGCTGTGCGGCTTGCGACGGTGCGCTGCTGATGCTCACTGACCGGCTAGTTAGTGTTGGCTTTAACTAGCAAAGATTGCGCACAGGAGAAAAGATGACTGTGGGTCCCAGCAAGTCAGGAAGAGGACCGGTTCGTTCCTGATGAAGAGCTAGTTCTGAATAGTGATTCAGCTTTCCACAGTTCTGACCTGTTCACGAGGCCTGCTGCTGGTGCTAACCTCGGGTGGATCCTCTGGTTACTCTCTGGCAACCTCCGCTCTATACTCTTAGAACAAAGGAAAGTTCTGGCACTCGGACACACTGGCCGTTCCGTGGTTGTCCGGGCTGAGTCTCAGGATGGTCAGGAGGCGCGCTGCGAGAATGTCCTGCCCTTGGGAGCCTTCTGCTCCTGGGCCGTCCTGCCCTGGAATTCTCCTTTGAATTCCCTTCAGAATTGTCCACAGAATTCTCCCCAGGCCCTCTGTGTTGCCTGTTTTTACCTGGAGGAACTTCAGCTCATTCATTGGCTGAAAGTTCCATGGGCATCAGAGTCCCACGTGGGTTACTCGGCCCTACCAGTCCTGATTGGTTGATCAAGGTGAGATATGAGTCACTTACTCCTGACACTTAGGAATGCAGTCCAGATGTCCATCTGGCACTCCCTAGACAGATAGGCGCCAATGGATGACCATTGATCATGATAGCCAGGCTTAGCTAAGTGCATCCCCATTTGGCATCCCCAGCTGTTCCCTATCAAAAGAAAACATCTTTAAATCAGCCTGCATGAATAGTTTCTCTGTGGCTGCACCACAGAGATGAACAGAGAGATGAGGCCTCATTAGGGAAAGCACAGAAACACTTAATTCTGTCCTATTAAGAAGCATTGCCGCTACACCGTATAGAAACCTATGCCCTCAGGTAGGGGACGTGGGGCGACCTGGTGCTAGGGGGGTTTCAGGACAACCGAACGTCAATGCTGAGAGAAGGCAAATGAAAGACCCAGAAATATATAGCCCCAGAGAGAGAGAAACACCGGAAGGACAGCAAAGCACCGGAAACAAGAGACAGGACAGAGAAGGAGCGCCCTCTGGCTGCAGAGGGCGTGACACCTTGCATATATTATGTGGAGGTCTCCTTGAGTTCTCTCCAGTGTGGTGCCACAGAGCCCCATTTCATCATGCTTCTATTCATTGAGAGGGTAAAGATTACGTGAACCTTAGTTTTTGACTTTTCAGAACTCTGCTGGAAACAGACATTTGAAGCCGTGCTGCCAGATTGCATAACAGATTGCATCATTTGCTGATAAACTCACTGTCTATGATGTAAATCAAGCTCAGCAATTTAAAAACAACAGCAAAAGACAAAAAAATGATGTAACAATCTGTATTCAAGTGTTAGGGATGCCTAAACATAAGAGAGGGGGTGGGATCATGGGATAATATAAAAAAAAATATTAATTATTATTAAACTGTTATTAATGAAAAAGGAATTTGAACCACCAGGAATATTCATGTTACATTTCATTGAAAAGGCAATGATGTATAAATAGAGGCAGGCAGCAGATAGCAAATTGCTTTACTTATCTACTGGAGTATTGTGTGATGCCATCTGTAATTTTATGGTTGATTTAAAAGTCTTTTTCCCCTTTATTGCTAAGACTTTGTGCTCTTCACAATCACGTACATAGAGTGTCCTTCAGTATTAATCTAGAGTTTGCAGCTGCATCAAGGACAATTTGATTGCCATAGCAATAGATATTTAGACTATCAAAAGTGCACGCTCTGCTGTAAAATGTGTAATCTCCAGATGTCTTATTTTTTGCCTGACCCCCATCATGTAAGGCCTATTTAAGTCTTTATTTTCAACAGATGTATATGCATTTGTACTAAAATATAAAAAGATGCAGCATACATAGTAATTAGAGATATTGCCAAACATTTTTCCTTCAAAAAACAGCAATGTGAAAAGAAAAGGTCTAAAGTGTGGGAAACAGTTTAATTTGTGTGACATCATTCAATTCCAGTGTTCTATTTGTATGCAAAATAAACATCTCTATGTTGAATCACAGTTAGGAGTATTAAACTGTAGTTTGTTCTATGACATTTTGATAAACTGTGTAAAACTGAAATTCTCAGCAGTGTACAGGCCTTCTTCTGCCTTTTGTAACATTTTTTAACTATGTTTTGAGAATTCTCTTTTAAGGTGTTCATTCAATTGGTGTAACACTGTCTGTCTTTCAGTATGGCAAAACCCATTTAATTTAATCTTCCTATAGTATGGCTTTAATATTACAGGATCTAAGATACAACAGTACAGTACATGACAGTATACAGTATATGTACGGTATATGGCAGTACATGTGACATATTTCTTTATAGATCATGAAAACAAAGTATGCATATGCAATGTTGAACTATATCTTCAATGTTATTTCATAACTTACTCTCCCATTCACTGACTTATATATTAATGTTTGCTTAAGATTTATTCAATATTGGATTCTAATGTAAATACAGGTATGTATTGGATGCAGATTAAGATGTAGTAATTTGAAAGAAAGAAGCTGCTGACATGATGAGATCTGTGTGTAGATGAATTCTCAGGAGCAGAACGTGGTATGAGACTAATAACATCATGCAATCCAGATTCAAGACGTTAGCTCTCCCATTGGTTGTGCATAAAATGAAGAAAGGACAAGAGGGGATATGTTTATTCCTAATCCTTTTATTCAGAAGGTCACTGAGTGATTCTTTAAAGTTACAAGTTCTCAGTGACCAAGGAAACAAAGGCAGGAGCTGATAGGAGAACATTATTGAATGACAATGAATAAAGGAAGTAGACAGAAAACAGATTCCATCTTAATAAAAGTGAACATCGTAATTCTCTCGATGCTGAAAAGATGCCTAATTTGCATTTCTCTGGCATTTCAAGTACAAAATCAATTGTCAGTTTATTTACATAAAATGCTTACTAAGATGTAGAAGGCAGCTATTAAATGGGTTATTTCAATGTCCAGGCAGGAAAGACAAACATAGGAGAAACAACATGCCTTTTCCCTTTAATTCATGACTTCCGATAAACATTCCTTACCTTAGACATCCCAGGAAAAAATAACCAATTAAGAAAGTGAATGAAAAAAATACATCCAAGTACATAATGTTTTGTCTTCACAATTTATGTAAGAATTGCAGTCATGTGAACTTGATTTTCTAGTCTTTTCCTTATTTAAAACTTATTTTAAAACTTATTTACATCTATTTAAAATAGGAAAACATCATGCTAAAAACAGCCACAGGCAACAACAACAAAAATATACATATCTGCTTCAATGAGAAGGATAATTGTGTCAATTTTAAAAAACTTAACGGGTATTCATGTAGACGTGATTATTATTTTGTTGTGTTCTTCTTGGAATAGTTTAGCATAATTCCTTAACATTTGCATTAATGATGTACTCTTCATTTTTAAATATAGCCAGCAAGCTAATTAGTAGGCCATTTCTGTGCACTACGCTATTTCCTTTTAATATTATCAGCAATGAGACCCCAACATGATTCAGTTGATTTATAAGGAAATTCAAGAGCAGATAATGCTTTCTGCCTCAAGGGCACAATGATGTGCTCAGGTGGTATTTTTAGCTAATTAGACTATATTTCACTCTTTATAAAAAACAAAAAATAGCAAAAAATATATAGGTATGTCTAAGTATTCAGTACAAAAAAAACACAGACTTCTAAACATGTTTGTACACCAACTGAAAACTCCTGCTGAGGGTCATTTGAGCAGGACCTAAAGAAATGTACAATATATACTGAAAAACTAAAAGGCTCTGAGGAATGCTTAGAAGACAAACATGAGATACTAAAAGTGTTGGTTCTTGACTTTTCCTGAGCTATATAAAACACACATACAGCATGAACTGTCACAAATGTATACAGTGTATGAATTTGTACATATTCCTATATACTGTAGAATGCTCTTAAAATTGAGGACACTCAGTATGTCCAACAACTTGCACCAGCAAAACACAGATGGATCAGTATCACTTACCTCTTTACTCATCTTCAGTGTGCAATTGCAGCAGCTAGAATACACCAATGTGACAGCGTCTATGAGTTGCAGATGCCTTGCAGTCATTGTGTTAATGGTGGCTGTGCGTTGATAGTCTTGCGATGATATTCAGACCAATACATACAGTGCCTTGCGAAAGTATTCGGCCCCCTTGAACTTTTCAACCTTTTGCCACATTTCAGGCTTCAAACATAAAGATATAAATTTTTTATTTTATGTGAAGAATCACCAACAAGTGGGACACAATTGTGAAGTGGAACGAAATCTATTGGATTTTTGAAACTTTTTTAACTAATAAAAAAATGAAAAGTGGGGCGTGCAAAATTATTCGGCCCCCTTGCGTTAATACTTTGTAGAGCCACCTTTTGCTGCGATTACAGCTGCAAGTCACTTGGGGTATGTCTCTATCAGGTTTGCACATCGAGAGACTGAAATTCTTGCCCATTCTTCCTTGCAAAACAGCTCGAGCTCAGTGAGGTTGGATGGAGAGCGTTTGTGAACAGCAGTTTTCAGCTCTTTCCACAGATTCTCGATTGGATTCAGGTCTGGACTTTGACTTGGCCATTCAAACACCTGGATACGTTTATTTGTGAACCATTCCTTTGTAGATTTTGCTGTATGTTTGGGATCATTGTCTTGTTGGAAGATAAATCTCCGTCCCAGTTTCAGGTCTTTTGCAGACTCCAACAGGTTTTCATCCAGAATGGTCCTGTATTTGGCTGCATCCATCTTCCCCTCAATTTTAACCATCTTCCCTGTCCCTGCTGAAGAAAAGCAGGCCCAAACCATGATGCTGCCACCACCATGTTTGACAGTGGGGATGGTGTGTTGAGGGTGATGAGCTGTGTTGCTTTTACGCCAAACATATCGTTTTGCATTGTGGCCAAAAAGTTCGATTTTGGTTTCATCTGACCAGAGCACCTTCTTCCACATGTTTGGGGTGTCTCCCAGGTGGCTTGTGGCAAACTTTAGACGAGACTTTTTATGGATATCTTTGAGAAATGGCTTTCTTCTTGCCACTCTTCCATAAAGGCCAGATTTGTGCAGTGTAAGACTGATTGTTGTCCTATGGACAGACTCTCCCACCTCAGCTGTAGTTCTCTGCAGTTCATCCAGAGTGATCATGGGCCTCTTGGCTGCATCTCTGATCAGTCTTCTCCTTGTCTGAGCTGAAAGTTTAGAGGGACGGCCAGGTCTTGCTAGATTTGCAGTGGTCTGATACTCCTTCCATTTCAAGATGATCGCTTGCACAGTGCTCCTTGGGATGTTTGAAGCTTGGGAAATCTTTTTGTATCCAAATCCGGCTTTAAACTTCTCCACAACAGTATTACGGACCTGCCTGGTGTGTTCCTTGGTCTTCATGATGCTCTCTGCGCTTTCAACAGAACCTTGAGACTATCACAGAGCAGGTGCATTTATACAGAGACTTGATTACACACAGGTGGATTCTATTTATCACCATCAGTCATTTAGGACAACATTGGATCATTCAGAGATCCTCGCTGAACTTCTGGAGTGAGTTTGCTGCACTGAAAGTAAAGGGGCCAAATAATTTTGCACGCCCCACTTTTCATTTTTTTATTACTTAAAAAAGTTTCAAAAATCCAATAGATTTCGTTCCACTTCACAATTGTGTCCCACTTGTTGGTGATTCTTCACATAAAATAAAAAATTTATATCTTTATGTTTGAAGCCTGAAATGTGGCAAAAGGTTGAAAAGTTCAAGGGGGCCGAATACTTTCGCAAGGCACTGTAGAACTTAAAGACTTGAATAATTGAGCTACAATATAAATCCAGTTTTAAGAACTACTTCTTCCAGTGTTGATTTTGTTATACACCGTATACCTCAACAATACAGTTTATTTTGTAGGGCAGTGTCTCTTTGCCACAACAATTTTACTCACATTGGTGTTTGCCGTTTTCCTATCCTTGGTGCTTTCCCCTAAATGAGATGTTACTTTCTTTCTGAAAAATAATTTTAAATAAAAGAAAAACAATCTCTACTGTGGAATTGCTTGATTTATTTAAACTCTTCTTCTTCATATGATGTGCATAGCGTACAAGCTGTGAAATGATCAATAAGCTATGAATGCAAACCAGATAAAAGAGTCAACATATCTTTGTGACAAACTTAAATCATGCATTATTTAGAAGCCCAGTGTTGTGGAATCAGCTCTGCAAATGTAATATAACTGCAAAACAACCAATTAAGTATCCGTGAAGCAGCACAGCAAGGAAAAGTGAAAAGCTATGAAACATATTTTATTGTTGAAGTTGTTTCTTTGTGTTATTCATTTAATTTACTTAGTGGGGGAAAATACTATTGCCTTTCTTCTGAGATGTGATTTGGTATATTGTGATTGTGCTTGCATGTTTTTATATTTAAAACACAGACACCTTAATAAAGCAAATTCCCAGCTAATATCTAATATAAAATTCCCAGCTCATATCTTTTTCCTACCCAAAATCCTTAAAAGGATACTTAAAAATACTTTTGGTAAGTCGAATCTCACAGTAGGCATCTCGGTCTTATGGAGAAGACAGACATTTTGTTTTTTGCTTCATTAATCATCATGCTTCATAAAGCTTTTGCTTGTGAGGTATATCAGCATCATGTAGTGGTGGTAAACACAGGTAAACTTATTTTGTGCAATCATACTGTAGTTTTGGCTATATGGCTATACTGGCTATATGGCAATTACCGCTTTTCAGGTAGAGGTTACCCGTAGTAGTTGGACTTATATCCATTTAATACATTGCAATTCATATCAATTTACAAGTATTTAATACACAGTTTCATCCAGTTAGTCAGCCTTTGGCTTACAAACACAATTTGGCACAATTGGCAAGTGCATAACATACCATCTGGTTGCAAGTGTTCATAAACAACTATTTACACTTTTGTTCAAGAGTGATTTTTTGTGCAGCAAGGCTAATTTCCCTCATTTGGTAAACAACAAAGTAACATTTATTTCCTTTTTAACACCCTCATACACTTCTCCTTATAATTCACCATGCCATTTCATTTGCCAATCCATCACTTTGGGAGTGCATGTAGCATAAATGTTAAGCATTATGATTCACCAGGCAGTGTCATCAGGAGCAATACATGTCTACTCAAAACATTCAGTCATTATTTTGAGTTTAACATTCTGTTATTAGATTTTTTCTAGACCTGGTAAACATTTTGTGTAAAATTAGAAAAAAAGTTATAAAAGAAATATACTTAAATTTGAAAGTATTTAAGATTTTCCAGTCATCACTTGTATGAATGTATTTTGCCACCAGATTTGCTACAGCACATTCAATATGAAAAGGAATACCTGCGCTCATGTTTAATCCAGTTGACGTATTATCATGAACAAAGAATTGCAACACTCAGGTCTAAATATGCTTAAGAAAAATAACAAGTAAACATCACAGAAAATGTAAAGTAAAACAGAGATCAATTGAATCATGGTAGGTTTTCAGTTATCCAATGTAACACGTAACACATTGGAAAAATAAAAACATTGCAAAATTAGTGTGAAGTTTGATTGCACTGATTATTCAGTCCCTGCAACATTTATGCATTGACTGCTACTGTTGGATGTTCTGCTACTCTGCCTGTGCATCTGAATCAGCAGCTTGGCTCCATGGGTGTACTATTGGATCCTGGTCAGGGGAAAAGATTTCCATGGTAAAACCTTACAACTGTATTTCTGAAGTCATGATCTTGTAATCCTTGCACTGTGTGATCTTGTATTATCCTAACAGAAATTCTGGACAAGATGATTGGCTTGTAGGGATGGAAAAACAGTTGGGTCAAGAAATGTGTTAATATTTCACTGAGCAGTAAGATAGCCCTTAATCTACTCCAAAGGAACTCTTGTGTTAATCAACATTTCTCCTCACATTATTACACATCCACAGCAACAGTTAGTACAACATTCATTATGATGTCCCGACACCCATCATCTTCCACCTGGTCTATCATAGGCAAAATTAATTGCTGAATAAGACACTCTACCTCTCTCTCTGTCCCTGCCTCAAATGTTCTCTGGCTCAAGGCAGACTGTGATTTAGTCTCTTAGCTGTCAACATATCACACTCAAGTGGCTTCCAAACATCCAAATAATTTCCATTCAGATGATGAGCTACAGTCATTCTAAAGATTCACTAGTTAATTCATGGCTACAGACTACACTACTGCACATCTGCATGATTGTTTAAAACCACGGTAGATCATACTGCTGTGGTCTGCCATCTAGGATGTGGCCCTCAGAGTGCCAGTGTCCTAGGTTCTCTGTATGTGTCTTCTGAAGCAGTACTGTTGGAGTGTTCTCCAGACTGATAGCAGCTGGACAACCTTCATTACTTGGGTGAGGCATGCTTGTAGCTTCCATTAATAAAAACTATGTCTTCTTAAATGGCTATTTCAAAAGATTATTAATCACTTAATGTTAGCAATGTTAACTCAGTATACCAAGCACCTAGCATTTTTATTAAATCACACGATTTGAGCTCAGTATTTTGTTTACTCAAAGAACAATACTACTCTAAAAGTCAGCAAACCTATCTGCTCACCATTTAATACAATGCAAATGACATTTATAGAAACGGGGAGTGACTGATGCAAAATTAAACTGTTGAATTTTCATTGTGTATCAGTATAAAATGTTTGACTAAAGAGTGCATGGAAACCGTTTCAGTTCAACAACTTTAAAACTTGGAGTGATACCACATTAAACACTATTTCTCTCTAGGCATGTCTGGTATTGGCTGTCCTGCCCTGTAGTTTTGCTTCCCTGCTTAGATTTAGATTTAGATTCCAATAACTGTTAAACAGTGATGCAATTCATGAGGGAATTAAGAAAAACTCACTTATAATAGAAGCTGAAGAAGTCAGTGATAAAGAATTACTTTTCCCAAGTACTGCAGGGCAAATAAATGCCTCATTGCCTAAATGAAACATGTTTCCTTGTTCCTTCACACCAGCCTGTGTGCAATAATCCTCCAAGCCATGTTCAAATGTTCATTTATTGTCAATATTTGCCTAATCATCCAGATCATTACATTACAACATGGTGCTCATATTGTAAACATTCAAAGGACAATATTTTGATGTGCAAATTCCAAAATTAGTAGAAATAATTTTTGATTTATAGTACATGAAATATACAAGACTCGTGTTCAACTAGTTTAAAGAAAAGAATGAATCAAAATTCATTCTCTTACTGTATTTATCAGAAAGGTTTAACCAGAATATTTATTCTGAAGCTATACCTTCACTTCACCTCAAGTGCTAGGGTTGTATGGCACAATGCATCAATCTCAGCCATACAGTACAAGCAAGTAATTTAGACTGATACAATACATCAAGATGAAATGATCAGATAAACATATGGATTGCCAATAGCTCTTTCCCTTAATAAACAATAGCGTTGTTTATAGACAATGCAAAGAAAAGAAATGTAAAGAAATGCCTGGATAGCTGTAACGCAAGCAGCATTTTAGTAAAAGCAATAATAAAATAATGTACACTTATTTTAATTTGATATAAAATTTTATGATGCATATTTTATTAATTTACTATAACAATTCATGGTAACCTTAAATCGGAATCCATAGTGTATGAAATTGTTATGTTTAATTAAAATGTAATATTTGATTAACATATCAATTTCATAATAATATAGCTGTCAATATGAACATGATATCAGTGATATAAACACAAATTAATCTATAATGGAAATTTACAGATAAACTTTAAGAAGAAGTGCAACAATACCATTTCAGAAATGTTTTTTGGACATTATAGAAGACTGGGAGCTTCTTGTTTATACTGTACCTGGACATATAGTATGTACTGCAAAGATTGTACTGACTGAGAGGAGCCTGTCATTTTGTATGATCTAACCAGGCCACGGCCATTGAATACTTTTTTGCATAAAACTGTAATCCTTTCCGACTGTGCGACATTATCACCAAACTGCCTTGAGAGAATTTATAGAGTGAAATACATGATCTTGTATTGCCTCTTTCACTATACTTTCCAGGCTGTTAAATTATTTCTGCGTTTCTCTTAGCCCTGTACACTTAATAAACGCGTAGTTTCTTTTTATCCTTCTGACAACCTTAAGTAACCCTCCAACAAGGACTATTGTGTGCTGCGGTCACCTACACCTTGACAGAAGTCCCTTGATACTGATCTTATATGAGAAAATAAGTGAATGCGCTGGTGTGTCTCTAGACTTTGAAGTCATCCCCCATATTTTCAATTTCAAACTTAAAATGAATTATCGGTTTTACTTGTTGTACACGGAATCTGCAATATGCAAACATACTTGCCAGTCCATCATTTAATAAAAAAAGCAAATTCAATAATTAAGCACAAGTGCACCTAAGAAATGTAAATTGCGTTATTGTCTATTTAAATTCTAGCCACACAATGCAGAGAGATGGAAGAACGGTTCATAATTACTCTATAACTCCCTGGAGTTAACCATGCCATCAGTAGGTTAACTAATGGCTGATTAAGGGGAAAACAGGTCTGCTTAAGGTCATATGAGGAAACTAATATTAATATGGTTACCACAGTTAATGCTATATAAATCCCCACATCACCATATTGTAAAATTATGCAATAGTTTTTGAGATAACTTGTTGTTTTTAAGTAATATGAGTAAGGTTGCTTTATTCAATCCATAGATATTTTTACATTGCTTATTACACTGAGGAATATTGTATTATAAACAACTGCAGACATATGAGATGAGAACTGTGTGCTGGGATAATGAATCATGTTGAGACTACTGTAGAGTATGTCACATAAAGTAAGTGTAGCTATTATTAAATATTATTGTAAATACATTATATACAACTTACACTACCGTGCATTTTATGGTTCAGCATTATTATGGATAAAGAGATTAAAATCGTATTTACATAACACTACAGCAGTTCATAAATCTCAGACATTTAATAATAATGATTTGATAACAGAAAACAGGATATGTTCACTGTGGTATTTCTCTGAGTGACTGAACATAGATAGTCTTTTTAACAGGAAATTCTGAAGTGTCAGGCTGTAGAGCCAGCTCCTGGTATCTGTATATTATGTGGCACATTTTATCATAGAATCTCTATCATATTTATTTAAATACCAAACAGCAGATCTCTGCAACTAGATCATAGAACATCTCCATCAAATATATCCTTTAAAATTCAGTATTTCAAAACAGTTATTTTTGGAGTTCCTGTATCAAACAAATGAAAGCATCTTAGAAGATTATGAGAACTTTACGAAGTTTGAACATCTGTAAATAAAGATTACAAGAGGAGACATTCATTTTGAAAAGGCAAACCTGTAATGTAGAATTTGGATTTTAACTATAAAAGCATGTAGACTATTCACAAACATTAAGTACAACTTAGTGCTAAGCTTCGCATTATTTTACATTTTATAATACACTCTACATACAAGTGTTTGGGATATGTAAAATGGAATAATGTAAGCACATTTTTCTGTCAAATAAATTAAACAACAGACTGACAGGAAAAATCTCCTTAGTGAAATATTTACTTAAAGTGAGTGTAATAAACATTCTGTGCATTTACTGTTTATGTAGAGTGCCTTTCAAATTAAAGTACTCAAAATATAGGAGGAGACCCACTTCATCCACCACTTAAGTGCAGCACAATTTGGTAACACGTGGCAGTCATCATGCATCAGCAACCTCAATACACAACACACCAAAAAAATAAAAGCAGCAGGTAGGAAAGTGCATAATTGTTTCAGCACTTGAATCAAGAAGGACTTTAGAAAATGTCTGTATGATCCTAGACTGGAATTTAAACAGGAAATCAGGGTCAACACCTCTACTCCTTTAAAAGTATATATATAGAATTGATATCTTTGGTTTAAGATAAGAGGACTTTGATTTAACATTTTACCCAATGAAAGGAATCTCCTGCAGCAATGTGTCCAGTCACCATACTGAGTAATTGGTTTAGAAATTCTGGTTCAGTGAGAATAATCCCCCTTACTGATCCACAGCCACTACTTTTAATAGCAATCTGATTTTCCTCTCATTCCAAGGTCTCTCATTCCAAAAGAACAGGTCAGTATTTCTAAACACATGGTGCTGTGATTTCACTTGATTTTATCTCTATTCATGAAGCAAGAAAATTATTTTTTACTTGCCACTGAAAAGTTTCTTAACCAGTATTGATGGTACAGTATATGTTTGTCTTCAGAACAATGTTTTTCTTCAGAACAATGTGTTTCATAAAACATCTCCATCAAATGAGTCCTTCATCAAATGTTCTTCCTTTGCAGTACCATTTTGAATACACTAGAACCACAATTCTTTAAACTTACTTGTAAATATGCAACAAACAAATCTCAAGTGATTGTACCTGTATATAGAATATGTGTATACTGTATATACTGTACTGTATGTGTGTGTATTAAATATACACATACTCTACAGTATTGAATGTCTGAGCTAAGACTGCATTCAAGCTGTAATCAAAACTACATTGCTGTTGAAAAAAGCCTAGTGCTTTATGGCAAGATAGAGGTCATTTTCGAAGATAATCCACACATTGTAAGGGGATTATTTCCTGATCCACTCTCAAAATTGCTTTTTCTGAGGCACCAAAAACTTTGCTTATCAACAACAGTAGCCTCCTTTTGTAATCACACAGTTTTACAATCATAGATCATGGTTGTGTCAAGCACCTCGTATTTGATGACACTTACCTCCATGCTCACAAATTCCTAATGAAACTATGTGGCTGACCTTTAAAATGTTTAATAGCTCCATTTGTAATATGTTCAGTTCCACTCATACAACTGAGTTATGTGAAGTGATACTGAACAAGAGCTATTACATCTCACATAGTGTTCCTAATGTTTAATTAAAAAAGAGAATTTCTGTTTTGTGACTATCACTTCTTACATCTAAATAGTTTTGATCTTTATAACCTAGTACTTTTAAACTCTTTTATGAAAGATGTGTTACACTTCAAAAAGCACAATGTATGGTATTAATATTAGAGCTGATATTAAAA
This sequence comes from Lepisosteus platostomus, assembly GCF_059453375.1. Classification (NCBI taxonomy): domain Eukaryota; kingdom Metazoa; phylum Chordata; class Actinopteri; order Semionotiformes; family Lepisosteidae; genus Lepisosteus; species Lepisosteus platostomus. The sequence continues at coordinate 53,622,016 of NC_142616.1, forward strand.
GAATCATAACAAAAAAGGGTATACTGTATATAGTAGGAAATGTTAGTATGTAAGGACACACTCTTGGTCATCCACATTCTTTTGTTTAGAAACACAAGGGTTGTCCAGTAAATCTGATAAACAGCGCACTTTCTCTCCACTGTATGAAGAATTTCTTTCTATTCACAGTCCTAATTAAGAGGTAAACCAACAAAGCTCCTGGAACCTTATTGTCATTGTTTGGATATTCTGATTTTATCCTAAAATGCTTATGAAATCCCAAACCTCAAAAACTACAGTAATTGAAATGTTTTTCCAGGGAAGACCTACCGGACGATAAATCACTGTGAAAATTATGTCACATTGGATTTTTGTCAAAATTTGATGAGTTTTGAAAACTGTTGTTCTCTGCAGCAGAATATTGTACAGTAGGAGTTTACCATATCCATGTTAAAATTACAGTATGTTTCTAGGTGATTCACATGCTTTGGATACCATATTGGATTTGGCAAATAATAATCAGTTGACATCACCAAATTGGCAAACCAGATTGCTGATGAGGGCTACAGAAAGCCAGAGCCTATCCAGGGCACAACATTTTCACTCCTTGGATGGGATGGCAGTCCATCATAGGACTGTGGAGAAAGGAATAATTTAGAATAGTGACTCAAAGCACATTTGTGGGAGAAATTGAAGAAAGCAATAAAAATACACATGAACATGAGAAAACATGCAAACTCCAAACAGATAGATGATCAAAGATTAAATTAACTCCAAAGCCTAATATATTTTTCAGAGAAGGACTGCTTGATATACTGTACATACAGTATATATTGTCCTGATTATCATTGTACGTATTTGAAATAATCACTTAAATATAGTTCATTGGATAAGGAATGCTAACTCCTTTTGACAATTGCATCTCCATCCTTGGTGTATGTACACTACACCAAAATTATACAGATGGGACTGCTCAGAGAAAAACGTGAAATCTGGAAAATCAGTTAAGGGATTATCTATTTTTGTTTCCCTTCTTTTATGCAAGATAGAGATCTTCACATTTGAAGAATATGCAATACACAGCAAACAACTTTTGATTAAGTACAGTATGTGCTGTTGCTGCAGACAATGTAAAAAGATCATCTGCTGAAACATCATTTTGTTCTGTGTCTCTGCCATCCAATCTGTACTTTATTACCCTTTTTATTTCTTATAAAGGCTGTTTGATGACCACTTAAGTTCAGTATGTGTTTGTTCACCAATCTTTGTTCATAACATAATAAAAAGGGAGAGTGTTTCTTTCCTTGCAGGTTAACAGAAAAATACACTGAGGGCCATTCTTGTTAGGTGGGACAAACATGCCTGTCACTCTCAATCACTTTTATCTATTTATTTAATCAGAACTGAGAACCGGTTTGGAAAACTCTATCACAATGGGTGTCATAAAACTGATTTTCCTGCCATGGAGATAGATATATGGGGTAGAAAAAATAGATAATAAGATAAACAGTTGAAATGCAGAGTATTCTGGATGAAGTCATGATGACACAAAAAAAAGTGAAATAACAGTTCAGAGTTACACCTGTTTTCTAATTTATTTAATAATAATAATTAGCTTTCTTGGCTGATGTTATACAATTCTTTTGCATTATTATAAATGTAAGTTAAAAAAACACTTTCCTCTCTCAACATTTTTCTTTTGGTTGCTATTATTATTATTTAATTCCATTTTCATACAGGATAGTCATTTAAACCAGCGTTCTTTTCTCAGGATTTTCTTGTTGTCAAAACGCTTTCAGAGATCACAGCTTCTCAAGATAATGGGATGAAAACAGCACACTCAGATGCTCACTTCATCCTAACCTTTGGTCTTTCAGCTGTTATCTCCATCTGTTCATATACTGACTTAAAGTCACTTTAAAATTTGAAATTAAGGATTGCTTCTAAAAAAAATGACAATGGGGATTTTCAAAATGCATGTCAGATACGATTGACTATTTTTCTTTTAAAATCTGGCTTCACTGGGTGGCAATAAGTCACCTGTAGACATAGGGCATTATATTGGTGCAAGAGGCTGTGAAGCTTTTCAGTCAAACTTTCTGTTTCCGTTTGAGATAAAAGCAACACAAGAGGAGACAACGCTACTGTTTTGTGTCCCTTGTAGTGTTTCCATTCCTAAAAGAATTGCCAGACTCAGGTAGTGGAAAATAGAGGAGCAGGGACATCACAATTGACTGTAATTGGAAAAAATAAATGGCTTGAATGATTCAAAATCCATAAAAGGATTTTTATTCCCCTAAGGAGCTGCAATGTACCTTCAGCCCCTAAAGGAATCTGCTTAGGTTTCCATTTTCATAGTTTATACAGTTTAAGATTCTACAGCTTTCCTTCAATATTTTTATAGGAAACAGACAAAATGGTATGATGGATTTGATTCCAATGCCATTTTATTACCCTTTTTTCAAGCTGTACAATACAATTGTATGACAGAGTGTTATTGTTTAACTGTGTCTAAAGAGCCTATTATAGTGATGTCACTGGCCTAACTTCCTGGTGGTGTCCAGATCCAAGTGGACCAGTCTTACAGCATAGCAGGGCAGGTTTCAGGATATTTTGAGCTATGTAGTTTGAGCACTCAGAGATTTACCAGAGACGGCAGATCAAACCCAGAATCCAGCTGTAAGTTTGCCTGACAAGCTGCTGCAGCAACAGCACACTTAGTAATCCTCTTTTCTGTAATCATTAGTCCAGTACTGTCTGCTTCTCTCTGTTTAAATATTGGAAAACAGTCTGACAATCTAAATAAAGAAATTGTTGCACTCTGCTTCATTTCTTGTTTTATCATTTTGCCTGTTCCTACACTACTACAACATGTGGAGATACACATTCCTGTACCCGAATCAAACATTCTTGGGTCTTCTCTTGTCAAGAAAAGCTCTTGATTTACAAACCAGCCCTGCACAATTCTGAATACACTCTCTTACAAAAAAAAAATAGAGAATAAATCTATTAGAGGATTGGTTCACCTTCAGCAAAGAAAACAACTGCAATTCATCATGGCACTGTTTAGACTTTGTGCTCACTAGTTATCCATGAAGATATGAGGTGATATTTCAGCCAAAATAATTTGACACAGGTCTGTAACTGATGTACCTGAATTGTGCTTCTGTTTGGCATTTTTTTTAAGTCTACCTCAATTTTCACATTAGCCAGGTTTGTTGTTACCCTCAGCAATGTAACAGTGGTGTGGTGCATCATTGGCTTTTCATGGTCTCTAATATCAGCCTATTTATCCCCATAGTGTTATGAAGTGTCTTTCAGGACTCTATGCAGACAGCAGAATCTGGAAGGGAGTGAACAGACACGGAGAGGAGACGAGGAACTGGACTGATAGATGAACAAGGGGGCCTGACGAAGGTGCGCAGGTGCTTGGGGGGGGGGGGCGTGGTCCAGGCAGACAGTCCAAGGGGAGTCCGAAGAGAAATCCAGAGCAGGCAAAAGTTCAGAGCCGGATGATCCAATCCAAGACAGACATGACAAAGTTAAAAACCGGAGTGGGATCTGGCGAAGGGTCAGGGAGATAAGCGGGGTAACGGGATCAGGTGCTCCAAGTCCCGGACTTGGCTGGTCCGGGGGGCCGATAGGGGGCCTATGCCCTCGAGCCGCGGACATAGGGAGACTCGGTGGTAGGCGGGCCTCTGGGCCACCGTGTTCCAATGCAGAGCTCGGAACAGAGTGAGCGTCTGGCTTTTGTAGGGAAGGGCAAGGACTGGGAGCAGGTGCCCAAAATCAACTAAAATGTGAAAGAGCCAGAGCGCCCTTAAAGGGGAGGGATTACAATCGTGACACATACAGTAGCATGAAACACTGAGGTTTTGTCCTGGTCTGTTACTATTATACTGCCCTCTAGAATCACTCATTTGGAAAGGGGTGGGTGACTCCTATAAATCATATTCCTAAAAATACATAGTAGTTACCTATGGATTAATATATTTTTTTAATTTTCAAAATCTTCCTTCACTCCACCTCCTCTTCGATGGTAGCTCCCGTTTCTCCATAGAAGAGTTCAGGAGCACACAATTCTGTAATATTTTAGTAGAGTAGCTTAAATTTCTCAGTTGTTATATAATAATGTAACAGCAGTGCATCTTAGAACTGCTGCATAAGGTATTAAACTGCATGTTTTAAAAGGCAAAATAGGAAATAAATGATTGAAGAATTTTTTTTATATTTATTGTTAATTTTTCTGTATTGCAATGCAAATATTATTCCAAAACTCTAACTACAGTGGTTTAAATTGTAATACCTGTGTGCACAAATCCAACCTGTATTAGTCAATCAATGCTTGCTCAATGAGGAGTTTGACAGTTGATGATATAGAGAAAAATACACTTCCTCAGTATTGGAATCAATCAGATTTAATTTATCTTGTATTTTAAAATACAAAATAAACATTCAATACAATTCATAATTTATTTGTATATGGCATGTTTTTAATTATCTATAAATAAGTATGTTTTACATTCAATACACCTTTTTTCTTGTTTTAACTTACAGGGAAGGTGAGTCTATCCCAAATACATGCTGAAAAATCTAACAGGGATTAAGGATATTTTTATTGTCTCTCTGTGACAACAATGGTTTGGAGAGGAATTGTGCTTTTCACATCAGGGTGTTGAAAATCGCATTGCAGCAAATGTGCTTATATGGTCCTGTATGCTAATGTTACTGTATATGGGGAACTCAGTTAAATTGAGAAAACGTGTTTCTGCCACTTAAGGGTATGATGGTAATTTATTGGATGAGAGCACTCTTTCTGTTGTACAAAAGGAGTGTTGGGTTTAAATGATTAAAGACATGGTTCTCACTGTGAACGTGTGATTAGTGTCACATTGTAGCAAAACTGACACTTGGTACCACCTCAGTGGATACAAAACTCAAACACATGAAAGGTCAAAATATTCAGGCATTTAACTGATAACAGGTCTTCCTGCACTCTGCACTCTGCATTTTTTTCTTTGTCTTTCAGCTTTTCTTCCTGTCATATTCTCGTAATGATGTTTTTTTCAATGTCAAGAGATTCGAGCACACCATAACAAACACAGAAGTCCAAAGCAGGATACCTATAAGTGATTAAATATTCCAGTCATTTTTCATTAGTGGATAAAAACACAGATTAAAAGCTATGTGGATTAGATTTTGACTGCTTATGGTGTTTTATCACTAGATAACAAATACCTACCTTTATAAAAATGCGAAGCATATACGATACCATTACAACATCGTGTAACGTGTGTAACAGTAAAGAATCTGACCATTGTCATGTACGATTACATCATGCATTTAATAAACTTAATTTGTCCACTTTCAGCAATCATTTTGTCCAATACAAGGCTATCCAGGAATATCCCAATGGGATAGATTGCAATGGGATACTAGTCAAGCACAGGGTATGCACGTACATGGGGGACCAATAGGCAAATTAGAGACTCCAATTAACCTATACAGTTTGTCTTTGGACTGTGAGAGGAAATCAGAGACAGCAGGAAACTCCACATGGTTATAGGAAGAACATGCAAATAAACAGAAAGTACTCCAGGATAAATACAGGACCAAGAACAGCAGTTTAACTGCCAAACCACTATGATGCTCATAATAAGCATAAGATAATATTTCTTGACTTTCTATGCTGCACAATAGAGCCAAAGACTTGAAGAAGAACATAATCTGTTCTGCCAAATTCCGGATGTTACTTGTATTTTAATACATACCATGAATTACAGAAAAATAATTGTAAAGAACCAAAAAGTGCTTGCTTGCTTGTTAATGCATCAATTTATACTGCATACTGCTTTCAATAACATGATCACAAAAATACCAGTTCTGTATGTATGCTGTATTTGCTTTTCAGTTCTTGAATTATTAAGAAGTGACATATAGCCAGAAAACAAAACAAAACTAAAATAATAAAAATATAGGATTTTGGTTAGGCTTCTATCTAAATCTTTTCAAACTAAAAATTTGCTTTCAGTGAGAAATAAATCAACTAGACCACTACATTAATATTTTCAAACTAAAATTGTATACTTGGTTGGGTCAAAATTTCACATTATACAGTATACTGTAATTTTACACTTAACTTGACTAGGATTGGTATGAGATAATGATATAACTAGCCTGGCTGAGAGAATGACAAAATGTCTGTGGGGACAAGGCTGTCACGTGCCCGCCCCCTGCTCTATATAAGAAATGAGCCAGGAAGCTGCTGCAAGAGAAAAGGTAGAGTGGAGGGAGGGATATGAAATTAAACATGGAAGTGTGCAGACTAGAATCTTTAAACACCTCCCAAACATACATTTAAAACTCCATTAAATGAAACACACGTTTTTGAGTTTTGTAGGGAACAACAACAACAACACCAATAACAACAACAATAATAATAATAATGCTGTGTTTATATATTCAAAGATGTTATGTGTTTATGTATTTTATGTGTGGAGCCAGGACCTCTATCTGTGGTCCTGGATGGCTCTATTCTAGAAGTTTATAAACGTAACCGTTAAATCCTGAGAAACTTGAACACTCGAACAGCTGAATTGTGAATTAAACAAGTGATGTGATAAATTAAGCAATTAGGAGATCATTTGGGACCAAAATCTTTCACTCTTTTAGAACCTGGGTTCTCTTAATTCAGCAAATCACCTGCTTAATTAATCAATAATCAATAATTAATTTTTGCCTAAAGATGACAAAAAAGTGAGTGTATAAGATAACTGTATAAGATAAACTGGGGAACTGTGAGACTTGTGTAGGAGACATCAAATGTACATGCTGTCTTTCTTTATAGAATTGTAATAAGATTTTTTTCTTCCCTTTTTCCATTTTTGACTGCCAGTGCATTTGTATTTTTACGCTGTCTACAAATAACAGAAATACAAAGTAGGAGAGTTGACTCCTCCTTGTCAGCAGGCACAAAGCTGTCTGAGAAATGTACTGTATCATAATTTGTGCAAATCATAACACTTCTCACACTGTTGTTTCAAATAATATATAATATAAAGTGATGTTCCAGAGACAGAGACTACGTATAATATTTTTAAAAGGAAAAATAAGATAATTCTCATTGTACTATTAATTTAAATGACTGTTTTACTTGATCCTTAACAAAAAAGCTTTAAGATTTCATGTCACTTTGCACTTTTTTGTTACCCTTAGCAGTACTGCAAATTACAAAAATACATATATTTGAAGAATAACATGGAATTAGTTCTGTTTCATTTCAAAGAGTAGCCACCCACCAATGGGACAGAGAACTGTCCCCAGGGACAGAGAACTAATCATATATACCAATGCTGCTATTAAGACCCTATCCCTGCCCCCTCCCATGAGGTAATATAAGGCTGGCACGCCTCCTGCACATCCTCTTTTATTTTCCCACAGCAGGTAAGTGACTGCTCATTTTATTGCTGTTATTTCTATTATCCTTACTTTTGCTGAGCGTCTACATATCCAACTGGAAGCTGGCTCTTGCCTCTTCTCTGAAGTGATAAACAATTCATGTAGAAGGCAAAGCAGTGGAACAATTAATTCTTTTTTGAAGGAATGGGAATTGGCTTTTTTCCCCCAAAAAACACTACTAAATACTGTATTTATTTGGACTTAGTTAAGAACCATACCCCCTACTGGGAAAAAAAGAGTGACTTTTTCCTTTCCTTTCCATTCTCCTTTCAATGAGCTTACCTACTCCCCTTGTTAAAAGAAGAAAGGAAACAGCAGGCTCCTGCGTATTTGTGCAGCACTCTTTTTTTTTCCATCAGCACTTTTACTGACTTGTTTCCTGCCTTCTGCCCCCACCATCCCACCCTGTCTGGCCCCACCCTGCCTGTGCCTCAATATCTCAATATGCACTTTTCTACACATTATGTTCTTTCTTGCAACTTCTTACTCTTAAATGGTCCTTAATACTCTTTATCGTTAGCACTCTGGGTGCTGTCTGAAATACTCCAGGCGGACATTTTAATTGCCTAGAGGACTTAAACAAAGAGGAGAATATGGTCATAGTTCTGTGTTTTGTACTGTCATCTTGCTGACTGCCTATTTGGCATGCTCCAGGTAGCTTTATTACCTGGTATACTGCCAGCAAAAAAGAAAAAAAATCAGAAAGGCATTACATGTTGTGTGCTCCACATTTGGCACTCTGCTAGCTGCTTTCTGACATTGTTAAAATTATGCTGGTAGCTGCTGATCTGCCTGAATGCTTGTGTCCAGTTTGCACAATTGTAATTCCAATGGGATGACACTTCCTCTAGATGATAGCCAAGTCTTATGTTATGTGTCTGGGCCTGGGGCATCCACTGATGTCAACTGAGGACAACATTGTTCATGTCTTCTGTGCTGCTTTTCAGCTCATCATGTGATAGGTGAGGCATCACTGGCATCTGGCATCCTCCATGTTGAATTCTGTGTCCTCCCTTGTCAGCCTCGAGGTCTCTTCGCTCCAGTCCTGTCTAGTCTAGACTGATTGTCACAGTTTCTCACCACCTGTTAAATTCTATGCCACAGGACAGCCCTCTTTAGGAATCATGCTGCTGGTTCTGCTCTCTACAGAGACAATGGAAGTGGTGTAGATAATGCTAACCTGTTGTCATCAATTCTCTGTCTCAGATAATCAAGCTTGCCCAGCTGCCAAAGCAGATCCCACCGTCACAGAACAGGAGGCTCCTATTCCCCTTCTGCTGACTACTGAGATATACTCCCCATATTTGCCTTTTTGAGGATTTTAACTAAAAATTCCATTCCATACACGGGCAGGGTCATTTTAGACACTTTGGGTGCAAATCTGCAAATTTGGAAGTGGAGTCATTGGACCCAGAGTCCTGATATTCCTTGACTGGTGACATTCTCCCCAGAAACAGACCCTTACCTATATTTTCACTACTTAAAAGAACTGTGTTCCTCTTGGGCATTCCCTTACTTGCTGTCTTTGATGGATCTAGGTTTTGAGGTTGTTCTACCTATGAAAACAGTGGTTGTAGCGTAAATGTTACCTACATCTCTCAAGCTTTTGTAATGAAAGCCTCTGCTAGGCTACTGTTACAGCCTTTCAGTGTAACAGTTAGACAACACCAGCTTTGGCACAGTTCTGGCACAGTTCCAAATCCTAGAGAGCAAGAAAAGTGCCCTTTTTAGACATTCCTATCATTCTGGGTTTGTTTTCCACCTGGTAATGTTAATATAATATGCTTATCCCAGATTATACCACATAACTAAAAATGTTACTCAGCAGCTGAACAAACTGAACTGGGGAACTTATAGCACCATATTGTACTCTCCAGACTCCTAAGAACTTGTGGAATTGTCTTGGCTGCATCTTTTATGCTGACACTTGCTTGAATCACAGGTTCCATTGTTCCAAAAAAACAGCATGTTCCAATAATCCATGTCCTGTTCAGAAGGACTGACTCTTTTGGCCATCTGACAGAACATTTCTCTTTGTGTCATCTAATTGCCAACTGGAGGTGCTGAGCTCCAAACACTCGAGCTCATCTCAAGAATATCCTATCTATACACTTGCATTTTAATTTGGGACCACCGTGGGTTTAGGTTCTGTTTTTGTGCATTGTCTGGGGAGTTGGCTGACTACACAAGGCTCTTGTTTTAGACCATTACTGTTGGTTTAGTCAATCTAGAAAAGAGCAATGGACCAATGAGGTCATTTCTTGGGTGTCTTTACGAACTCCCATGTAATGAGAGTTCCACTGCCTCAGGAAAGAATCACTAGTCTAGTCTGAGCTTTCCCTTCTCATTAAGGAAGGCAGTGACTGTCATGCTATGTCACCTGCTCCCTCAGCCCTACCTGAATGCTTAATACACCTGCAGCCCCTGGTTCAAAGGCTTTGTGTTGTATGATAAATATTGCCAGCTGCTGGATTACTCTGCACTCTGCACATTGGCACTCAGGAGCTCAGAGTGGTGTGTTTAGCCCTTCAGCACTTTAAGAAGAAGCATGCATTTGTAAAGATATGCAACACATAAGTTGTGTCCTACAGTATGTCGATTGTTAAGATGGCTTGAGGTTTCAGACTTTTATTTAGATAGTAATGTAGTTCATTGTATAAACACAGCACTATGTTGTTTCTCTTCAGGCACATTCCTCTTGAAGGTTAAGTTTCAGTTAAACTATGTTTTGGAGTGGAGGTCTTTTATCCTTCTCCTTTCACTTTACATGAAGACTTGCATCTCCCCAGAGTCTGCTGTGTGGGCCGTGCAGTGTAGACTGCATTGTGCACTGCAGTGTACAGGGACTGTATATCATACTGATAAACTACTCCTGTTATGGTTTAGGTGTGCTGTGTGCGACCCCATTGAAAGACCAAGACCACTTCTTCCCAGGATTACAGGTATGACATGGTCAACAAGACTGTAGGAGTTTACCCTACAGAGGCCCACTACACTACAGGTCTGGTCAAGTAATGAGCATGCTTCTCTGTCCCATATCTTCAGTATGCTGCAACTAATTAAGGTGTTTTACTCCACACACCCTTTGAAGCTTCTACTGCCTTGATATAATTGACCACTTGAGTAATCCAGTTACTGCGTCATTCATAGAGACACTGAAGAAGTCTAGTTCTGATGTTTAGGCATTCTGGGCTCTGGCCAAACTTATTTTTATTGCCTGAGAGTGAAAGAAGACATCACGCTCCTCAAATACTGTACATGGGTATTGTCAGTGAAAATTGAAGAACCAGTATACGAGGTCTATAGCCCCTCAGCCAATGGAGTGTACATAGGGTGTCATGCCAATGATTGGCCTGTTGTGGTAGTGTTGGCATAAATGCTCTGTTTTGGCAGTGACAATATCCCATTGTTTACTGTCACGAAGCGTTTATAAGGACCCTATGCAGATGATAGACTCTGGAAGGGAGTGTAACAAACATGGGGAAAGAAGACTACAAATGTGGCTGGTAGATGAACAGGGGGGTGTGTCGACGGTGCACTGGTGCTCGGGGGGGAGGTTAGGAAGGTTAGGACGCCGTTGCGAAGCCTATGCCATCGGGCCACTCCTGGACTCGCTGGTAGGCGGGCTTCCAGGTGTCCATCTTCCAAAGCTGAGCCCAGATTGATAGGAGCATCTGGCTTTTATAGGAAGGGGCTGGAACAGGAGGTAGGTGAAAAGAATGAAGGAAACAAGAAAGAGCCGGAGCGCCCTTAAGAGGAGGGACTTATGATCGTGACAATTACATGAACAAAACTATTTTTTATCTCTCTCCATAAAATATTAAAAAAATCATTGAAATTAATGAGTGTTATGAAACACTCATTCATGAAAGAAATTTGAGGTTATTTCTTTTGCTGTAGCACTTCAAGGGTCTTGGTGATTTAAGCTTATGTTGGAAATGTATTTAGAAAATGCCAGCAAACATCCCCAGCTAGATGGGTTTGTGACTTATTTTAACAAATTTACTTATTTTCACCAATTGATCAGACAAATGCTTTTATATTTGTTTTAGCTCTCCTTCACACATTGTTGCAATGTATCCTTCAATGTACAGTGTGTCTTTCTCCAGTGGTTTTCTTCAATTTGTCCAAGGAATTTTGTATGGGTGACTGGAAAGCCCCACCATTACTGTTCGCATTTTTCTTCCAGTCATTCCTTGATGGCCTCTGTAAAGCTTGAATGAATACTTAAGGCCATTATCCTGTCAGAAGATGCTGAGCAGAAAAATGAGCTGCTCTTCAGATTTAAGAATAAGGTTTTGAGGAATTTAAAGTACCTTGTTAAGATTTTCTGCAGAAGTATAGGTGACAATTCATTATGAACTACTTTTTTTGAATTGAAATGTTTACAATGAAATTAATATGTAGTATATATTCATAACATAATTCAGGAGCCTAAACCATAATGTTTAGTAATAGATCTAGAGTCATGGATCTTTTTTGTAACTGATGATAATCCATAAAACCTTCTTTATACCCCAAACACTGAGCTGTAGCTTTATAGCCACAATTTGAGGTTCAGAATTTAGATGTAAATATGAAATAATGAGCATTAAATGGATTAATTTTATAAGCTTTCTTTCGTTTGCATGTCTAGGAGAAAGCAGTCTATTCAAATAGTATATGAATATTATTCAAAAATATTTTGATGTATTATTCTGAAACATCAACAATGCAAGCAGGGGGGAATAATTTAATGGATGTTCCTTTGTAAGAGCTTACATGTTCTCTGTATATTATCTATATATTGGATTGGAATTACCATTTAATATCTATACAATGCCCTCCAAAAATATTGTGACAGGCAAGTCTAAATTATGATTTTAATTAAAAAAGAACGTCTCTCAGAAGTACACTTCCTAAGCATTGTATATTAATTTTAACATTTATTTGAAACTTGTGTTGATCCTTCTTATTTTCAAACAGCAAAAAGTTTAGGACAACTGACTGTCAGGTGTCTGTTGTTTGTCAGGTGTTTATTGTTGAGTAATGAGGCACTGTGAAACTGTGAATCTCCTGTTAACTTTTCTTGCTTTGACTTGCAAACTTTATTTGGTAGTAGTTTAAAGACTGAAAACCAAAGAGCTATGTGAAAAGCAGCAAACTTAAATAAAAACTCATACCAAGGTCATACCAAAAAATAAAACAAAAATCCTATACTGAATAGGAAAAAAATATATAATTACATAATTACCAATCAAAATTGTGACCTGTAAAGTACTGAGAGGAAGCTTTGCAATTAAGCCACTATCCTGATTAAAAACTCAGTCCCAGTGATATGGCCTTGAGCTAAAATGGCTGCCTGTTAATTGGGAGAACATACAGAAAGAGGCACAGCTGTATTCAGAGACAGTGAAATTCCATGTAAAGGAAAAGGGCTGCAGGGATAGGTTCTGCGTGGAATTAGCCACCCTCTTAGCTAATTAAGAAGTTTATAAGATCAGTAGGAGGAGTGAAAAAGTCCAGTATGTTTCTAGACTTCAGCCTGGAAGGTGTTAGGGCTAAAAATGGATTGGGCTAATTTAAAGTTAGGAAGGATTGAGAAAATACAACAAAGGCTCCATTAAGAGGTATCACTTAGTGCTGAATAGGTGGACTAAGTGGAGTTCAAACTGTAGTTGCCAAATCGGGGAACTAACTTAAACCACTTCTTCTTATAAGCAACTTAGCAGTGCATTAGGGTGACATTAAGATGTTCCCAAATAAAGTGAAAATAATATTTTCACTACATAATGAATTTATGCATCTGTTGCTTAGAAAAAAAGTTTAATAGCTTTCTTCCTTAGTATACAGTATATACTGTGTTACAGTTAATGCATGTAGAGCCTGTAGTAAATATTCAGCTATAGTAAGGAGTGAAGAGAATGGAAATTAAGGAAATACGTATTTAAATAGAGTGTAAGTCTTAAATGTGTTCTGTTACAGCTGGGTGTTGAATAGATTTGCTATATTTATATTGTGAGCGAACTGTCTACTTGTGATTCTTGGGGGCAAACAAAGAAATGTGAAATTAGGTGTACAGAGAATAAGTTATATAGACAAACATAATGGGATGCTAAAGAAAACCCTTAGATGAAGCACAAAAAACTGCCCCTGAAAGTGAATAAGACTTTCCTATTTAGTAAGGTAGGACACAAATGTTGCCTATATGTAAAACCAAAATAGCGATATTCTCTAATTTGTTTGAAGGATCTCCATATGAATCTATGTCTGACATTTATCAATGGAAATAAATGTCACTATAATGTGATGCATGTTCAAATTCAAACCCGCAAATGCTTTATTTGTTTCATAACTAATTGCAATTGAGTATCTGGTATATTTGAGCTTAAATGTTGTTAAACTAAAAACTAGCATTAAATTGTCAGGGACATTGTTACAGTATACACAAGACAAAGTAATTATATAGTAATGTGACCTACATATTAACTTAGTGATCAGGTTAATTCAAATGTTCTGAATCTGAGCCTTCTGCAGTTTGTGCTAATTAGAACAAAACAATGCTGAGCCTTAGCACCATACTAAGCACAAGTTCTCCAATTTTGTTCTACACATTTTTCCTTGTTAAAAGTGGGAGATAATCTGACAATATTAACAGTATGCAGTTGAGTGCTAAATCCAAAAGTTTGTTGCAATTGACCAAGTGTCTCAGAGAGCACATGATGAGCAAGAACAACAAATTGGCTGCTGCTGTGACAGGAAAGTAAATATACAGTAGGTTGTAGAGAAGCATTCATGGCCAAACAGGATGAACCAGGAAAGTCAGTGATAGGAAAGTTTGGGGTTTCTGGTGAGCAGTAAGAGTAAAGAAGTTGAAGTAAAAAATGAGAGTTGGGTAACATGGCATTAATGGAGTTATATATTTTAGTGCCTGGTAATCAATGAAGAGTTGGTGAGAAGATCTAGGGAGTTGTGAAATTAGCCTGGAAGGAAGAGGATTGTGTAGTCTACACTGAGAGGAGGACACTATAAGAGAGTTGGATTCTGGTGGGGCTGTGAAGGATTAAGACATCATTTTAAAATGTGAAAGAAATATTAATTTGCTGGAGTCTCAGGATTGTGGTGATATACAGTATATGCCAGTCACACAGCCTAACAAAAGCATCCAGTTAATGACCAAACATCAACAAACGTATAAGGCAAAACGCTAAAACAATTGTAATGAAAATTCCCAACAACCTCTGAAGTGCAGAGCTGAAGGTATCAATATCCATAATTCATAGCAGACTGAGCCAACAGAATAAAACTGCAAGTGTCCTATCAGCATAAAAAACAGAAATGCCACATTATAGCTTATGCAGAAACACAAAGATGAGCCAAGAGTGTTACAGTATCTCCAAAAAGATGGAAATGTTAAAATGGCGATATACAATACCTAAGAACAGTACATCTGTGAAGCATGATGGTGATACAGTAATGTTATGAGATGGACTGCCCCTGGCTGTCTCTGGAACTGGCTTACTTGTCTTTATTAATGACAGACAGCAGAATGAATTCTGAACTTTAGAGAAACATTTGTCTTCTTATGTAGAAGAAAATGCCTCCATATGTGATGAGTGACACTTCAACATGCAGTTTGATGATGACCTACAGTAAAACATATAGCTAATGCTAACAAGAAACTGATCTGGAGATAAAGGGACTTCCACAGTCTAATATTTTCCACTTCAGACAAGAACTTAAGATGACTGCATTAAAGCATCTAAACTGATCATATGTGTTGATTTAAAGGGATGTGCAACCTAATACAGATTTTTACAATGTGTTTAGTGAATGTGTTTCAATAACTATGATCTTTTTACATACAGTAAAGCAACACAACATACAGTGTGGTTACAGTAGTTCTAATTTGATCAAATGTATGCCTGGAACTGAACTGATAAAATACAGTGTATTATAACTCATAAGTGTATTATTTTTGTGAATGCAAATGCTGTCCCAATACTGGAGGGCACTGCATGATATCTAAACCCTTGAATATCACAAATAAACTAATTGACTTCAGTATTTCTCTTCACTTTATTTAAGTACTAATTTATTGTAGTTATACTAGATTTAGTAGTAATAAAGCATTCTAAAGTAAGCATGTTGGAAATTGATTTAATATTTTTCATCATCTAGGTACACATTTCTGGAGATAGATAACGCTGTGTTAGGTAATCGTATCTTTTTCCTTGGAAATAATGAAGCAAACGAGAGTTTTAAAGGACATATTGATAAATCATTTTTACAGGCCATTTTAATCAAGACTGGTCTCTTATCACCTTAAGGGCTGTTGCAGTGTTTCTTCCTTCAGAGTACATTTTATGGTTTACATGTCCCTTGTACACTGAGACCTATGAACGTGTTTTTAAAACAAATCTAAAACAGTATAGTATAGAAATAGATTAGCACAGTATGGTGCTGATTGCATTGTAGGTTTTAGTGCTGATTGCAAATGACATCAGGTTGAAAAGCAGTGAATTATAGGAATATAATAAATGTTTCTTGATACAATGCATGTGTTCCTTTTGCACTAAAAGCTTGTATAGAGTATATTGTTTTCCATGTAGAACTTTAGACCTCATAATCAACCCATACTTTATAACACATGCACGTATAATTAATGTCTAGGCAAAAAGTGAATCGGGTAAAAGAATTACATTAAATGTATTTCTGTAACATTCTTCCTTCACAATTTTGTTTTTGCGTGAAAAACTCCCTTTTACACACTTGGGGAAAAAATCATAATCACAACACATCCAAAGTTTTATATACAGTGTACACCACTATTGGAAAGTTGTACATCTTTGCATCTGTCTGCAGGTGTTTTCACGGAGGAATCTGTCACATTCAGCCTGGACAAGTGAGTGCATGATCATGGTCTGTGATCCCTAGATGCCACACATCATCCCAGCATATTCAAAAATGTTAAGTGGGGTCACATCTGGCATGTAGGGCGTCCATGGCATACCTGTCACATTCTTACCTCACAAGAAAACCATTGTTGCAGAAGCAGCATGAAGATATTCTTTTTCCTGCTAGAATGCTGTCATGTCAAGATGAAACTACAAGAATGGCGGCAAGTGAGGTCCTGGACATCAATCAGTGTATCACAATACTGTCATCACAACAGGAGCTCTTTATATAACAACACACCTGCCCAGCCCATTACAAACGCACCTTCCCATTGATCTCCAATGGGATGTTGTGACTCATTCTCTTAAATTATGGACTATTATTGGCAGAATGTGTTTGGCTTTTTAGGTTATTCAGTAAATTACTAGCTGCGAATACACCAGATCTTGAACAACCCTGTGCTGACTTTGTCCATCCTCCAACATACAGTACCAATGGCAGCAAGACATTGCCTTGGTAAGTGGGGCACTTATATTCCTTTCTGTGGTTTTCTTTGTTGTTTTTTTTCAGATTAAATCACCTCATAAAATAAACTCAAAAATGCCTCTCTTAATGTATTGATTTACAGATTACTCAACAAGCAGTGTTAATTTAACTGAAAAGTTAATTGAATGATCAGTTCATCAAAATCAATTAATCAATAGCCAAAATACATTAATCTTTTTCTAAAAACAGAAGTACCTAAATGGAATTTTGAGTTTCTTTTTATGCTCTGTGTATAGAAGTATAGAACGTTCTATATTAAAATTCTCTCTTTGTTCTGGCACCTTTTGCATAATATTACAGAGTGTTATTTAAAAATGTCATTTATCCATTGCAGTGCCAGAAATATATTTTTAAGGGACAGTATTCAGTGTTTGCACAAGCCAAGACTCATTATTTTGAATGAATTTATTCAATGCTTCAGAGAGATGCAGGTCACTAAGTGGCATTCACAGCTTTGGTTCCCTTCCATTACTGCTGTCCATTTCTAGGCATCAAACTGAGCTGTCAAGACCCACAATTAATGGAGAGAGCAAGAGGGAGAGAATGGGAAGGAAGAATTTGTTTTAAGAGCAAAATCCAATAGAAAAATCGTACTAAAAATACAGAAATCAACTTTTCAAACTATTGCTTTATAATGCTACACGTGGAAGTGAAATAATCAAGAAGGACTACACAAAAATAAAACCTAAGGTTTTATCTTTATATTTTTTATGCAACACAAGCAGTTACGAAAAGATTGGCTTTATCAGTAAAATTAAAGCCTTGCTCTGCTTATACTTTCACTTTGGTTTACTACAGATCCTGCAGACAGACATTCTCACAGATTAAGTATCTTCATTAAAGCAAAAAGAGAAAGAGATTACAATACAAAAAATACTGTACATCACCTACAGCTGACTAAAAGATCATAAGGCAAGGATGAAACAGAATTAGTATTCCTTTGTTCCAAAAGTTCTGAACAAGAGCTGAATGTTATCTTCTTGTGTGCTAAGTCACGTTTTGGCTTTATGACCTTCCTCATTTAACTGACATTCTTTCTGTTGATGGACTCCTGCACTATACATTTGAATAAGCACAATTATTATTGCATAATAAAGATGGAAACTTAAAACAATAGTATCCACAAAGTAAATGGTGTTTTAAACAAAAGTTTGGGAGGAGGTACAACTCTAATCTCTCTTATCTAATCTTTCTCTTGCCAACAGATAAATAGAAATCTTGCTGGTTTCTTTTTGTCTCATACAGTACCACTCAACATTTGCCCTTGCAAGATAATGGCCTAACCATGCAATTCTCCATTGTTCCCCTCTATTTCTCCTCCTTCAAGGAAAACAAATCTAGCACTCAGGTTGTCTCAGCAAGCAACTGAACTCTAGCCTTGTTCAGAAGCTAAATTTTCCTAGATCTCAACACTGTCCGGAACCCCATCTCCAATTCGATATACAGTACTGTAGTACCTACCAGCTTTGTGTTTTTTTTCATCCTTTCCTTCATCTCTGACACCTGTAAACATGTCTTGTTACCCAATCTCCAAGAATGTTTTTTATTTTCTCTCCCTTCACACTCTGACCCTTTCAGTGGTTCGTATCTGGTTTTCTTCTTCTTTTTTTAGTTTTCCAACTCTTTATTATCCTACCCCAAGTGCCCTTAGCCATATTTTCATCTCTTTGCCTCCCCCCATCCAACTCTTTCCATAGCCCTTGAGACAAACAAATCTCAGATTGGTAAAGGGGTGATTCAAGGAAGCAATTTATCTAATGCTTCTCACACACACTTAAAAACATGTGATGTATCCAACAAAGAGAAAAATATAATATAGAAAGGGTTTATTTGTGCACAGCATTGTCTAAGTTGCTAAAAACATTACATCTCAAAAAGATCTACATCTCAAAATTCAAGAGCTCCATGATACACTTAAGGATATTTGCCTTAAAATGAACTTTCAGGCAAATATCCTTAAGTACAGATGAAGACCTTGTGGGAGAAATGAAACAATGAAATTGCAATAGAAATAGTTGTTGCTGGCTGGCCATATGAAGTTTCAGTATGGAACCAAAAGGGGGCAACAACATCTCCAGGAGAAGGAAGCTGAGGCAGCACTGTGGCATTTCATGTTATTAATTGAGGAATCTGCCACAGGTGCATAGCCACTCAGGAGGTGTATAAAGGAGCACCCGAAGATGGAAATTAATTTGAAAATGAGTTTGCTCTCAGCCTCGGTGCCAGAAGGGACCTGGAGGTGCTGTTAGACAAGATTGGACAAGTACTGTATGCTTTGCAGTGGTGCTGATGGGTGGAGGCACTACTGGAGGAGAAGGAGCATCTCAGCCCTAGACTGGATGATGCAGGGATGTGCTATTCCTAATGCAAGAAATTGTATATGGCTAATAAAGTGATCTTATCTTATCTTGAAAAGAGTGATCTGACCCTGGTACCCTTGAGGGAATATCAGAGCAGTGAGGAATCATATGAGACCATAGTCACAAGTAGAAAGTGTAGCTAATTTCGCTTACTTCCCCCTAAATCCCATTTAGATCATGGGAGAGAAAAGAAGAGTACTCTGCTCTGAAAGGAGGTGAATGTATTCTCAAACCGGTAGTGTGTTAGAGGTGTCAAGGCGTTTGGCTGATAGAAAAGGAGAATGACCTTGTGAAGTATAAAGTCTCTAAGTAAAAAGAAAAGATGGTAGGAAGGGAGCACTCCCATCAATGAGTGGTGAGAAACAGACGGACAGATCCTGGAAGAAAACTTGAGGACAGGGAGCATGCCCCTCTTAAACATAAAGAAAAGCATTAGCAAGGGAGTGCTCCAGGAGAACAGGAGTTCGGAAACAGATGGACAAATGCTGGAAGGCAGCCTGGGGAAGGAAGCCTGTCTCAGTACAAAACTGAGATACTTCGCCTCAACAGGAAATATGGAAATCAATAATCCTAGATGGGATTAGATAAAGAGAGAGTCCAAAAATACCATCCCCACAAAGGCATAGAGGCTGAAGGTTTCATGAAAAGCAGGATGTCTGATTGTTAATTCTAATTGGAAATATCAATCTCTCATCACTGTGAGTGCAACTGATTGAATTGCTGCACTCCTCAGCTAAAATGTGGGAATTGCTTACATTGAGTGGTCATGTTCAGGTTTTTGCTACAATATCAGTATTTTAAATAAATGGAATTCATGAAAATTGTCCTTTGCAAAAAAAAATCAATGTGTCTATTACAAGCTATTTCTATGTTATAAATCAGATGTGTGCCATGGACACACAGCACTCACTGATAAATCTGATGCCTGATGATGACAAAGAGTAGTGAATGAAGTCTGCATTGTTATAGTTCGCTGTCCTTCCATTTCATATTACAAGAACATAACTCATCAAATCTTATTAGCAGTTGAGAAGTGTAGAAAAGATTCAGAAAAATTATATGGGAACACGTGCTAGTAATATTAAGTTGACTTTCATTTTTTCAAGTCTTATATTTGAAAACCTAATCAGGATTCCAGTGATGGCACTATCCTTAGGCAAACAGAAAACCATTTTCTTTAAATAGTTGTTTGAAAAATGGAAAAACGCTTGGACTTCAGGGAACAAGCACAGGAAATATATGAGAACTTATGTGCAAAATTCCTT